>NC_051209.1:21162347-21462347 GCF_015220075.1 Falco rusticolus | reverse complement strand
TTGCAAAATATCCAAGTACATGTTGGTGTTGTTGATGCAGACTTTACAGGTCAAATATGTGCCTCAGTTTCTACACCTGTGCCTCATGTTACAATTCCAAAAATTATATGCCTTGCTCAACTTGTGCCTTTTATGAGTTGTATTCCCAGAACAGAGCCTAGGTGGCGGGGTGATGAAGGATTCAGCTCCACAGGAATACCTCAAGTGTGTTGGACACAAGAACTATCTTCACAACTACCCAACCTGACCTGCACCTTGGCGCTATCGGGAGGCACTCCTGCAGAAGTGAGATTGAACGGTCTTCTGGATACTGGAGCAGATGTAACTGTCATATCGGGCAAAGACTGGCCACCTCAATGGCCTTTGATAAATAATGCAGCAGGAGTTGTAGGTCTGGGGGGCATGACTACTAGCTAATGGTCTGTAAAACCTATACAGATCAAAACACAAGAAGGACAGACTGCCACCGTCTGCCCATACATTGCCACCGCACCATTCACTTTGTGGGGTCGAGATTGTTTAGGACAATGGGGAGTTCATATCACCATGGATTTTTAACTGGGGCCACTGTACTGCAGGGAGTGAAACAGCCTACCCTTGGTCTCACTTGGTTAACTGACAAACCGGTATGGGTAGATCAGTGGCCCCTGCCCCAAGAAAACCTGTATGCCCTGCATGAATTACTTAAGGAACAGTTAGACGCAGGCCACATTGAAGAATCACATAGCCCGTGGAACACCCCTGTATTTGTGATAAAAAGAAGTCTGGTAAATGGCGATTATTGCATGACCTGCGTAAAGTCAACGCAGTGATGGCCCCTATGGGGGCCTTACAGCCATGATTGCCATCTGCCACCGTGATACCAAAGGACTGGGACATTTTAGTTACTGATCTGAAAGATTGTTTTTTTACCATTCCTTTAGATCCAAAAGACAAAGCAAAGTTTGCTTTTACAGTACCATCTAGAAATAACTCTGAGCCCACAAAAAAGTACCACTGGACCGTGCTGCCTCAGGGCATGAGAAACTCGCCAACCATTTGTCAATGGTTTGTGGCCCAAGCCCTGAGCTCTGTGAGAGACAAATACAAGGATGTTTACTGTTATCATTACATGGATGACATTTTGCTGGCAGCACCGTCAACAGAACTGCTGAACATAGTTGAAAAAGATGCCAGACATAGCTTAGCAGAGTTTGGATTGGTTGTAGCTCCTGAAAAAGTTCAGAGGCAAGAGCCTTGGAAATATCTGGGCATGAATGTGCTGAAAAGAACTCTGTCTCCACAACCTATTAAATTGAAACTGGACATAAAGACTTTGAATGATGTCCAAAAACTTGCAGGAATGCTAAATTGGTTATGGTCTTATTTAGGCCTTATTAATGAACAAATACACCCTCTTTTGCAACTTTTAAAAGGAGACACAGATCTTTTAGCCCCAATTTAACACGTGCAACCTTAGCACTTGTGAAAGAAGATGAACAGTTGATCTCTTTGCGACATGCGTGGCGTGTAGATATCACGCTTCCTTTAAGGGGTTTTTATTTTAATGGACCAATCTTCCCCTTATGCTATGTTGGCCCAGTGGAACCAGGCTTGGGAAGATCCGCTGCATGTACTTGAATGGTTGGTTTTGCCTTTGCAGCCTAAGAAAACTGCTGTTGAATGGTATGAACTTGTTGCCGATTTGATCATAAAAATCTGAAAAAGATGTTTAGAGTTGACTGGAGCTGATCCAGCAACTATGATTATCCCTGTACAACAATACTATGTTGAATGGGCGCTGTTAAATTCTGCTGCCCTTCAAGTGGCTTTTGCCAATTTTCAAGGGCAAATTCAGTACCATCACCCACCTCATCCACTTCTGAAAATGACTGTAAATCTAACTTTGCAGCCACAGCAACTAAGTCAAAGACAACCAATTGAAGGTGACACAGTATTTATAGATGGATCTGGAAAAATGGGAAAAGCCACAGTTGCTTGGAAAAAAAGTGGGCAATGGCATTCCCAAATTGTATATCAGGAAGGATCCCTGCAAGTTGTAGAATTACAGGCTGCGGCTTTGACATTTCAGTATTTTCCAGGCCCTCTTAATCTTGTTACTGATTCGGCATATGTGGCAGCCCTCCTTTCCAAGTTAGATATGGCTGTCCTTGGCCATGTCAACAACCCCAAGCTTTTTTGCAATTTTGACTTTAGTTTGGGAAGAGATTCGGAAACGCCATTCTCTATATTATGTTATGCATGTTAACAGCCATACTTCCCTACCTGGTTTTATAATTGAAGGCAATGCTCGAGTTGATGCTCTAGTTTCTGTGGCTCTGTCAGTGCCTGTTCCTGATGTCCATCAGCAAGCCGTGTTAGCCCACCAATTCTATCATCAGAATTGGCGATCCTTGTATCATCAGTTTGGCCAAAAGGGTCTCTCTCAGGCTGCTGCATGCAGTATTATTGCAGCCTGTCCAGACTGTCAAAATGTTACTTCTGTGCCAAATTATGGAGTTAATCCTAGAGGCCTTCAAGCTTTACAACTTTGGCAAACAGATGCAACTCATTACAATGAGTTTGGCAGACAAAAATATGTCCATGTTACAATAGATACATATTCTACTGCAATGATTGCTACTGCCCACACAGGTGAGACTAGTCGTGACGTCATTCAGCACTGGCAATGTGCTTTTTCTGTGCTCGGTGTCCCTCTTGAAATCAAAACAGACCGTGGACCTGCCTATAGTTCCAGGCCTGTCAGTCAGTTCCTTTCCCAATGGAGGATCTCCTGCAAATTTGGAATTCCCCATTCCCCTACGGGCCAAGCCATTGTTGAACGCATGAATGGTACTCTTAAACACCAGCTTGAAAAACAAAAAGGGGGAACGAAGGGAATGACCCCAGAGGCACGATTAGAGAAAGCATGTTATGTTTTGAACTTTCTGAAAATCTCTGCCGACCATGCGGTGCCTCCCATTGTGCAGCATTTTGTGTCAATTGGTGACAAGCAGCAAAAGCATGAAGGTGTCTCAGTATGCATGAAAGATCCTCGTACTGGGCATTGGTCGGGACTGCATGAATTGTTAACTTGGGGGAGAGGTTATGCTTGTGTTTCTACAGATGAAGGTCTGCGATGGATACCTGCTCGCTGTGTGCGGCCTGAGCTTAGCGTGCCAGACCGTGGGAGCACTGCTGCTGTCAGTCAACCCAACAACTAATGTGTGGCCTCCTTACTGAACCAGTCCTTGTTTGGTGTGCCCTTCCTTGAAACTGACTTGCAGACATTGTTGCAAAAAAGTGAATGTATGTGGGGAATGAAGAATCTTACTGAAAGTCTTGATATTTGGGATAATTGATTAGCTCTGTATAATGTTAACCCAAAAGAAGTCAATATTGTTTGCACTTTGAATGTCGATAGTTGTCTTTATGTAGATGCTAATGTAGTGGAAGACTATGATGGGACCATGACACCCACATAAGTCAACACATGAACATGCTGATAAGCATAATGCGTTTAAAAGCAATATAACTTTGGATGAAGCATGTAATGATGTAGTTGATTTATGGAACTGATGGGAACGTATTGCAGAATTTCTTCTCTTATTCGAAGTAACAGCAGGGAAAGCATTAAAAAGTTAAATCACCTTGTTTGTTAGGCAGTTAAGAATGTGAGTCAAATTTGCCACCATTACATACACAACAGAGCAACTATTGGCTTTTTGTTGTTGGCTCAAGAACATGGCTGTGAGGATTTTGATGGTATGTGCTGCATGGATTTTAGGCCCTCCATTGCAGCAACATGTTACCAAAATCTGAGAAAATGTCAGCCTTTTTGGCATCCATTCACTCAATTGGCAGTATTGCTTGTTTGCTATTGCCTTAGTTGCTGTCATGTTTGCAAGGGCCCTGTAGAACATGACAAACCTGGTACTAGCTGTTCAAAAACAAAAAGGGGGAATTGTTTGGGTCTGCAGCGGGTCTGCAGACAAGTTAGTTGACTTCAAAGACTTAGTCGTGTACCTTTAAGACAGCCACAAATTGTCAGGTATGTAAACAGGGTGTGAAGAATCGGAACTTAGAACCGCAGCATACGGGCACCTACAGCAACAGCAAATAGCAAGCAAGAAGAAGAACACAAAAACTTATCAGGGTCTGACACCTGTATTGTCTAAGATATATAAATAGTTTGTATAAACAATAAAGGCCATGTTGTCTGAACCCAGCCATGCAGACAGTGTTTTTTTCAGTCCGCCTCAACTTGCGTCACCACATGCATCCATCTGCTCCAGCATGGTGTCATCCATAGACTATAGGGCGGATATCTGCTCCACTGTAGACCTCCATGGGCTGCAGGGGGACAACCTGCTTCACCATGGTCTTTACCATGGACTGCAGGGGAATCTCTACTCTGGTGCCTGGAGCTTCTTCTCCCCTTCCTTCTTCACTGACCTTGGTGTCTGCAGGATTTTTTCTCTCACATATTCTCGTTCCTCTCTCTTCCAACTGCTGTTGCGCAGCAATTTCCCCCCCTTCTTAAATATGTAATCACAGAGGTGCTACCACCATCACTGATTGGCTCAGCTTTGGAAAGCAGTGGGTCTGTCTTGGAGCCACCTGGAACTGGCTCTGTTGGACATGGGGAAGCTTCTGGCATCTTCTCATAGAAGCCACCCCTGTAGCCCCACTACCAAAACCTTGCCATGTAAACCCAGTACACTAGGATACAGGTAATCTGTGCAATGTGCTATGTTTCAGGAGGCAGGGGGAAAATGGGGTAAGGACCAACAGCAGAAAATCCCGTCAGTTGGCGCACATGGTAAAGATATCACACTGAGACTTTCAGAAGTTACTTGAAAGGATTCAATTTCCTTTTCAGAGGCACTCTGAGAATCACGTTTTTTCTAAAAAAAAGATAAATAAAAAATACTTAAGTCACGTCTGTGGCTAGTCTCCTGGATCAGTTTTATCAGCAGATAGGTGAAACTGAGTTTCCAAGAGGAGCTGAAAGCTGGTGCCCTGGGGAGAGGGGTTAAAATGAAGATTTGCCCCAGCCCCACTCTGCTGGCCCCCCCTCAGCTGGTGGGGAAGGACGGGAGATGACCTTGGCCAGCCTGGTCTCCTGCCCCAGTGGGGTTGTGATCCACCAGTTTCCCCCAGGACAGGCAGGCTCTGCTGGCTTTGCTGCTGCAACAGCAGATATGTCACCAATGGTGGCTGTGTGGTACAGAGTTTCTCTCTTACATGTCTCTGCGATGCTGCTGCCATCTTTCAGGCTGCATCCTGGCAGCTACCTGCTTCGTCCGTGCCTACAGCTGGCCACAGAGTGCAGCAAAATAAATGTGCTGACCACAATGATAATGTTACTCTTCCTATGTATCATCCTTATAACTCAGCCTAAAGGTGGAGGCATAGGCTTGGCTTGCTGCATTGTGCATCAGGAGCATCTCTGGCCAGAGATTTGCTAACAGTCCTCTGGCTGAGCCTTTCATAGTACTACTCAGGTTTCTTTCCCCCCAGAAACTGACTTTGACATTACTGATGAACAGAAATGACACACATGGAGTGAGACTTGTTGAGCAAAAGTGTTCCACTGCAGAAGATCTCTTGGCCATAATTCAGTGTCCCATCTGTTTTTCTTATGAACTAAGAAGCATCATTAAAATCAGATCAGTAAATTTAATGTGTGCTTTAGCAGCTTCCATGTCCTGAGGTTTCTGAGGCTTTTCTAAAGATGTATTAGAGAAATAAGGTCTCTCTATTTCTCTCCAAAGCCTGTGTTGGCTAAATAAATTTGAGCTCTATATGAAAAAAATTACACCTCCTATGAACTCATCCAGATTTCTGCGCTTGTTAAATTTAAATTACCAAAGATGCCAAGACGAATGACTTCTTTAAAAAAAAAAACCACCATTTTTTCTCCTAAACAGTAACAGCATATGAGCCAAAAAGGAAAGCAAATTAATTTATGCACCTTTAGTTTATGCACCTTTAGGGGTATATACCCCTTTGTCTGTGTCAGTGTCACCTGAAACAGGCTATGGGGCACCTCTGACAGCTTTTCACTGACCTGCCTCTGGTTATGGTAGGTGTAATGTGGTTTACACTGTGTTGGAAGGAATTAATTGCATTATACAAGGTCTTCAGTCACTTAGAATCATAGAATCATTTAGGTTGGAAAAGACCCTTAAGACCATCAAGTCCAACCATATAACCCAGGACTGCCAAGTCCACCACTAAACCATGTCCCTAAGCACCACATCTATGTGCTTTTAAGCACTTCCAGGAATGGTGATTCCACTACTTCCCTGGGCAGCCCGTTTCAATGCTTGACCACCCTTTCCATGAAGAATTTTTTCCTAATATCCAATCTAAACCTACCCTGGCGTAACTTCAGGCCATTTCCTCTTGTCCTGTTGCTTGTTACCTGATAGAAGAGACCTACCCCCACCTGTCTACAACCTCCTTTCAGGTAGTTGTAGAGAGCAATAAGGTCCCCCCCAGGGCCTTCCTTTTCTCCAGACAAAACAACCCCAGTTCCCTCAGCCATTCCTCAGAAGACTTGTTCTCCAGACCCTTCATCAGCTTCATTGCCCTTCTCTGCACGTAGTCCAGGACCTCAACATCCCTCTTGGAGTGAGTGGCCCAAAACTGAACACGGTATTCAAGGTGCAGCCTCACCAGCGCCAAGTACAGAGGGACAATCACTTCCCTTGTCCTGCTGGCCACACTATTTCAAATACAAGCCAGGATGCTATTAACCTTCTTGGCCACCTGGGCACACTGCTGCCTCATGTTCAGCTGGCTGTCAACCAGCACCCCCAGGTCCTTTTCTACCAGGTAGTTTTCCTCCCACTTGTGTGACTTTTAGTTTTGTGTTACAGAAAAATAATTTTTTTTGGCTATCCTATTTGTAGACAAAACTCCTGCAGGATCCATACATAGGAAGAGCAAAGCAAAGAATCCTGCTGTCCTCAGTAGCAGGGTACAGAGCAATTAGTAACTGACATTGAGCAGATCATGTCACTGTATACTTGAGAAACAACTAACCCTTGTTAAAAGCAATGAGCCAGACAGGGAAAGAGAGGAGCAAGGCAAAGTGTAAGAAATTGTCCAGTTCAAGAGAGTTCACAGCATTTCTCACAGTGCACCTATGAAACTCAGGGAGAGGCAGAACTGCTCTGCAAAGGAATTCTCCATAATCCTGTAACCAATGGCTGTCTTGGATGGAAACACCGCTGGTCTGTGTCTGGGCCACTGCCAAAAAGGCTGTTCTAACCCTGTTTTGGATTTTCACAGAGCATCAGCCTTACCAAGAAAGTGGCAGAAGTCTACTCCGGTAATGCTACCAGAAAGAATTTGGGGAAATCCTATAATGCTTTGGTGAAATCCTATAATGCTTGTAGGCCTAAAGGGCAAAAAACTTAGGTAGTATTGCTTTTCCGCTTAGATTTTTACACTACCTGCTGAACTGCAGCCTGTATTTGATTTACACCGTGACAGAAAATTTTACTCATCTTGTCAATGTGTGCGGTTTTGCTCATGGAAATCTACTCACATGATACAACTTCCCTTCAGGGCAGCATACTTCAGGCCAGACACACTACTTCACTGTGCCTGACCTGGTCATGCTAGCAGGAGAAGGGACTTCTCCAGGGTTGAATCACAGAATGGTCAGGGTTGGAAGGGACTTCTAGAAATCATCTAGTCCAACTCCCTGCTAAAGCAGGTTCACCTAGAGCGGGTTGCACAGGACCGCATCCAGGTGGGTTTTGAATGTCTCCAGAGAAGGAGACTCCACAACCTCTCTGGGCAGCTTGTTCCAGTGCTTTCACCCGCAAAGTAAATAAGTTCTTCCTCATATTCAGAAGGAACTTCCTGTGTTCTAGTTTGTGCCCATTGCCCCTTGTCCTGTTGCTGGGCACTATTGAAAAGAGCCTGGCCCCATCCTCTTGACATTCACCCTTAAGATATTTGTAGATGTTGATAAGATTCCCTCAGTCTTCTCTTCTCCAGGCTAAACAGGCCCAGCTCTCTCAGCCTTTCCTCATAGGGGAGATGTTCCAGTCCCCTCATCATCTTTGTAGCCCTCTGCTGGACCCTTTCAAGTATTTCCCTGAGGGATATGAGGGATTAGACTGGGCTGCTGGCTGCTCAGGCTTCAACGATGGGATAGAGCTGTGTCTTTAAAGAGGTACATAAACCTGGAGATTCAAATAACGGGGGTTTTTTCCGCTTGCTAGTTTGTTTGTGTTGCATTATTTCCTGAACGCCGTAACTCAAATTGCAACAGTTCCCTCTCTCTCTTGAACTGGGGAGCCCAGAACTGGACACAGCACTCCAGGTGCAGCTTCAACCAGGGCAGAGCAGAGGAGGAGGATAACCTCCCTCAACCTGCTGGCCGCACTCCTCCTAATGCACCCCAGGATCCCATTGGTCTTCTTGGCCTCAAGGGCACACTGCTAGCTCATGGTCAACTTGCTGCCCACCAGAACTCCCAGGTCCTTCTCTGCAGTGCTGACTTCTAGCAGGTCAGCCCCAGCCTGCACTGGTGCATGGGGTTATTCCTCCCTAGGTGCAGGACCTTACACTTGCTGTTATTGAACTTCATTAGGTTCCTCTCTGCCCAACTCTCCAGCCTCTCCAGGTCTCACTGAATGGCAGCGCAGCCTTCTGGTGAATCAGCCATTCCTCCCAGTTTTGTATCATCAGCAAACTTGCTGAGGGTACACTCAGTCCCTTTATCCAGGTCTTTGATGAATAAGTTGAACAGGACTGGACCTAGTACTGACCCCTGGGGAACAGCACTAGCTACAGGCCTCCAGCTAGACTCTGCGCTGTTGATCACAACCCTCTGAGCTCTGCCATTTAGCCAGTTCTCAGTCCACCTCACTGTCCACTCATCTAATCCACACTCCCTGAGCTTACCTGTGAGGATGTTATGGTAGACAGCGTCAAAAGCTTTGCTGAGGTCAAGGTTGACAACATCCACTGTTCTCCCCTCATCTACCCAGCCAGTTGTTCCATCATAGAAGGCTATTAGGTTGGTCAGGCATGATTTCCCCTTGGTGAATCCACGTTGACTGTCCCTGATGACTACATGCTTCGAGACGACGTCCAAGATGAGTTGTTCCATCACCTTTCCAGGGATGGAGGTGAGGTTGACTGGCCTGTAGTTTCCTGGGTCCTGCTTCTTGCCCTGTTTGAATACTGGAGTAACGCTGGCTTTCCTCCAGTCCTGTATTGGGTCTGGTTGAGCCCCATAGCAGCCCTCATAGTGCTGTGCTTTGTATTGGGTGAGGGCAGAAACCATGTAAGAGAGCTGGATCTGCCCCACTCTCCTCCTCTGGCAACTATCAATAGCTTCCTCTAACCAGTGAGGAAAACACCTACAAAACACACCTTTCTGCTAGGTACCTCTGGGAACTGGTGTAACTGCAAATTACACACAGCTTGGGTGTCACAAAACAAATTGTCCAAAGCACTTCTGCACCATTGCTGTCAGCAGAGCTCAGATGCAGTGAGTTGCAGGAGAAGAAAATGTTTAACCATGGAGAAAATGTGCACAGACTGTGACTGTAAGCCCTTTTTGGGTGCACAACACTGGGAAAACCCCATGAATCTGCATTCCCCTTGGTAGCCCATCTTTGTGGAGGCTCCCTTGAGGAGAAGGGTGGTGGGTTTTGCCTGAATTCTTGTTACTGACCAAAACTCCTGCAGAAACAAAGAGCAGATCACAGAAGCCTTCTGTGAAAATACCTCACTTGCTCCTGTGGGTTCACAGTGGTCAGCGTAGAGGTGAGAAAAGGCTTCAGAGCCATTTTCACCCTGCAGCCATGCTGAGGTCTGAGGGCTTTGTCCGTGGCCGTTGCAGCAGCGAGCCAAAGGGCAGCACAGGCATTTTGGAGGAGACTTCATCCTTATGTTGCTGCAGGAGCAGTGGAAGTGCCAGCCAGACCGAGGGAGTAGGTAGCCCACCAAGAGCAGGGCTGGGAGCATGCCCAAGAAGGAACAAGCCCAGAGAACTATGGTTGGCTAGGAATTTGGTGATGGTTGGTGTGCTGTGGTGGCATGGTGCTGAGTGGCCTTCATCCCTTCAGCTGTGGCCTGGCTCTCGTAGTATGGCTCAGTGGAGATTGCTTGTGAAATAGCAGTTTATGTCTGGTATAGAGGAGTTAGCACTGCAAACGATTATTTCTAAGTGAAGGAACTGTAAATGTTTAATTACAGATACAGCCCTGCCTGAGCCACAGCAGGCTTTTTTCTTTTTTTTTTTTTTAAAAAAAGTTTTAATTATTTTTTGTTGCTTCTTGAAAGAGTGGCCTGTAATTTTACATAATAACATCACTAATAACCCACTTTCCCAATGTCATTATGTATAACATAAGAGTCACCTTTCTCACAGAACAGAGTTTTTGCTTGCAGAGGAGGTGGAAAGCAGCTTTCATCTAGCACTTATTGCATTTTAGCTGAGATCTCATTATCTGACAAACAGATCCATGTGCTTCACTTCATCTTAAACTGTTGATTACCAGACAGAGGAATATGCTGCTGCCAGAGAACCAACAGGGGAAAGATAATTATGGCTGTGTTTGAGCTCAGCTAGCAAAGGTTGGAAGGGTAATGCTGGGTGTACAAACACACAGCTGAGAGGTAGGGAGGGGGTCAGATTTTTTTCTCTTTCAGCACTCTTGCAACACACACTGGCCCTGGAACTAAAAGCAAAATTAAACCTTTTAGATCATCTCCAGATCAGTAGGATATGTTCTCAGCATGAAGCATTTTCATTGTTTTATTCCAGTACAAAGTGAATTCAAAGCACTGCTATTTTGATGTCCTATTATTTTAGATTTGGTTCACACATTCAGATAAGTGTATTTGATCATTTATAGATTTTCCTGGTTTCAGCTGGGATAGAGTTAATTTTCTAATTAGTAGCTAGTGCAGTGCTGTGTTTTGGATTTGGTGCTAGAACAATGTTGATAACACCCTGATGGTTTTAGTTGTTGCTAGGTAACGTTTATACTAAGTCAAGGATTTGTCAGTTTCTCAGGCCTTGCCATTGAGAAGGCTAGAGGGGCACAAGAAATTGGGATGGGACACAGCCAGGACAGCTGACCTGAACTAGCCAAAGAGGTATTCCATACCATGGGATATCATGCTCAGTATGTAAACTAGGGGCGGGTGAGGGGTGTTAGCTGAGGCAACCGATCATTGCTCAGGGACTGGCTGGGCATCAGTCAGTGGGTGGTGAGCAATTGTATTGTGCATCACTCGTTTTCTTCTCTCCCTTCCCTTTGAATTTCATTCCTCTCCCCTTCTCACTCCTTTTCATTATAACTGTTATTGTTGTTATTATTATTATTATTGTACTTTTGGTTTTATTTTAATTAATAAATTGTTCTTATCTCAACCCTTGAGTCTTACATTCCTTTCCAATTCTTCTCCTCATCTCTCTGAGTGAGGGGGGAGTGAGTGAGAGGCTGCATGGTACTTAGTTACTGGTTGGGGTTAAACCACAACAGAGATCAAGAATGGAAAATCAGTTCCTCCATTGCTTTTTACTTCTGAGTCCAAAATTTCTGCCCATAGACTGTGATTTTGTGGGCTAGCTATTCCTTGCTGAAGGCACAGAGGAGAATGATGGGCAGCAAAGATTTCTGCAGATGGGATTCTGTCCAAAGGTTTGGAAATAAAAGAGCAAAGTCTAAACTATTATTAATTTGGACCAAAAATTGTGTGTAGCATCAAACTACCAGAGAAGTGATGGGTAGGAACCATGTGGACTCTATTAGAAAGCAAAGAAGGGAATGTTTCTTCTTTCCAATAACTGCCAAGAAACATGCTTGTTTCAGCTTTTGCATGAAATGATAGATAGAGGCTTTGAAGCCCAAATCTCTCTGGTTTTATTCCTCTTCCCTTTGGGACTTGGGTGCTGTGGATGTTCATTACTCATGTTGGAAACATTTGCCACAGGAAGCTCCTGGAATGGAGTTTGGAAAGCCACGAAAGCCCTAATAGCAGCTGAAAACAGTGCTTTTCCAGCATTTGCTGAATCAAATTAAGTGCCAAGATAAATTAGTGTTTGTCTTTGAGTCATTCCCAATTTTCCAGAGTCCAGGGTTATCAAACTCCTTTCCTATCAAGAAAATCCTCTCTCCTTGAAAAGGAAACCCCATTTTGGTGGCAGCAGCTTCCAAAATCTGGAACTGTGTTTAGAGAAGACTTGCTTCACTCTCCACTGAATTCCTTTTCATCTCTCCTTGCCCATTGAAATAACTGGAATATTTGCTTTTTTTTTTTTTTTCAAGTCAGGATTTTCAGTAGTTATAAAGCATAGGCTGATGAGCCTCTTCTGCAAGGCTCTGTAGTTGATTTTTATACACTGAAGCAAGGCTCAAGAGCTAATCTATTACGTGCATTCAATGATCCTGAACATCTGGCTTGAGAATCAGAGTTTTCACTGAAATTGAATTAAGATTCCTTCCATTAGGGCTTCAAAACAAGGAGGATAAATACAACAAAAGCATAAAGCAAGGAGTCACAGTTCTGTCTGGCAAGCCCATGGACTGAGATAACCATGAGCTGCCCCTGCTCCTGGGGGTGTCGCTGAGACTACTGGGGTACTGCCAGGCAGCAGGTCAAGTTTATCCTTGGGGGGAAACACTGAGCCCACAGCAGCTGAGGTCTCTGCTCCTATGCTACAGTTGGCTAATGGAGAAGGAGAAAATGGGAATAAGCTGCCCTTGGCAGCCTTCGCTCCTGGCAGCCCTGAGCACTGCCCCTGCACTGCTCAGCCCAGACCCTGTATGTCTGTAGGGGCTGGCACTGCCTTTCCAGGAGATTGGCACAGCCCCACACTCCTCTCTGTGGGCTGTTAAATAAAAATTGCTGGAAATAACAGAGTAAAGTGGCAGGGTACAGGCCAATGCTGACACCCTTCCCAGTACTTGTACTGCCAGCAGACATACCCCAATTGAACATTGCTCACCTCTCACCACCATATCTCCAGGCAGCACCTCCTCCTGTAATTTGACTTGCCCTGCTGTCTCCTACAGAAAGAATCAGAATATAAAACAGAAAGCACTTTCTCATCATCATTCAGCAACCATCAATTGCACATCCGTTCCAGCATCTGCAAGGGTGTGAACAGCCTTTGCATCATGGATCTCCCATTTGGGTTCATCTTCCATTTAGACAGGAGAACCACAGCCCTTTTCAAAATCCTTGCTGCTTGAAACTTATTCTCCTCACTTGGGGTCAAAGAGAGAGTTTCCTATGATTCCACAAGGATTAAGACTAGTCTTTGTTTCTTCAAACTCTCCATACCTCATCCCCTTCTCAGTAATATGCCAGGGAGTGAAGATACATGATGGCTGCCACTTGTAGCTGCAATCAATGAAGTTGGGGCATTTTAACAGATTTAACTAATTTCCCTTGTTTAGCAGAGCCTGTGGTGTTATGCTTTGCTGCCATAGCATGGTGGTATGATGAAGGCTTTTTACATTATCGAATAACTTAGTACCTCATTTCACTGGTGGGTCTTGGCCTTCTGCTTAGTCACATCCTGATTTGTTCCCAGAATCTCTTTTAGAGTGCACAATTTCCCCCCTCAAAATTAAGCCTGAATTATATTTGTAGATTCAGAGACTGCCTTCTGGATGAATGATCCTGATTTAAAGAATCAGTCACCAATATTCGAGTGAGCGGAGGTTGTCTTTATTCGGCAGCGCTGGGTGCATGGGGGATCGCTCCACCTAAGTCATGCACACCGAGGGGATTTTTCAGTTCCCTCTTTATACAAGTCACTCATACCTATTCATTAACTTTCCAGGAAATCGTTTACATATTCATTACAATTCCAGGAACTCATTTACATATCTCACTAAACTAGTGACCATGATTTAAGTCCTTGTCTTTGCCACGTTGTATAAACAACAGGAACTTAGGACCAGATAGCCTTTTTAAAGATGACAAATCCAAGGACTTAGCAATTAGTACATCCATGTTAGCAATAAGGGTCCTTGGACGTTTCCCAACTTTTAGATAAAGATAAGTACATCATCCTTTAGATAAGTGGCACATCATTCATCATTCATTCCCCCCTTTTCTAGCAACTTTTGCAAATTCTTTTGCAACTACAAAAAATCATTATGCCTTATGATCATTCTTCGACAGCACCAAACAAAACATTGAAGTAATACACATATTAATATTCCTAAAACTATTACAATAAGTATTATAATAGAAGCATGCTTTAATCATTCCAAATTAGGTAACCACGAAGTTAATTTGTCCCATATAGCTTTAGATTCCATGATAAATCATCTTTAGTAATTTCATGCAGGATCTGCACCTTGTTCCATATCTTATGGATGTCTGTTTAATCATTCCATCCATCAGATTGGGAACAAGTGTTTTGCCCTGGGTTTCCAGGACATGCTTCTTCTGTCTTTTTTCGAGCTTTCCAATGACAATTATTATCACTTTTCATAAATACTGTGGTGGTTAGGTTTAATATTTGTAAATCAAGTCTGGGACCCAACTCATATGTTTTATTATCAAATAGGCAATATCCTCCACCATGGTTTGGCTTTTTCCAAAAGTCTGGCCAGGTAGGCCATTTGTCATCGAGATAATTCCAGTTTTGAGAGGCCACCCCATACAGGGGTGTTACCAGGCCTCCTTTAGGAAGAGAGGTACATATCCAGCATTCCTTAGCTTTCGTAGCATTAACAATTATTTGCAATGTTTGAAGACGGATATTGTTTAACCATGTTTCAGTTTCTAATATCTCTCCAACAGTTACAATTAAGATCAGAATAACTTTACACAAATGTCCCTGATCCTTTTTGACAGTCCACTGTGTCTCCGGAGATTTCTTTACGATCTAAAGAACCGTAGTTTAATGGGCCCTGCTGGGGTGATGGCCCATGATTTCTCAGGAGCCTTCTTTATCCGAGAGTAGTGAATCCAGGCTGGTTGTTCTCTTATCTTGACGGCGGTGAAGGTTGTCAGCAGCACCTGATAGGGTCCTTCCCACTTTTCATCCAAAGGTTTCCCTGAAAAAGTCTTTATATACACATAGTCACCAGATTTAAAGGAATGGACTGGTTGATCCAACCCTCTGGCCCTTGTTCCCAATACTTGTTTATTTATAACTTTTAATTGTCCCTGGAGGGCCTTCACATATTCACACAAATATCCCTCCCCTAACTGCCTTAAATCTTCTCCAGCAAATTGTAACTGGTACGGTTTCCCATATAATATTTCAAAAGGCCTTAAATTCTCCTTTGTTCTCGGTTTAGTTCATATTCTTAATAATACCAAGGGAAGAAATTGTGGCCAAGTTAGATTTGTCTCTTGTCCTATTTTCGCTATCTGTAAATGGTTCATTTTTTCCACTTGACCACTTGTTTGAGGCCTATAAGGAGTGTGTAATTGCCATTCTATTCCTAATACTGTACTCACTTGTTGTATTATTTTGGCACAAAAGTGTGAGCCTCTATCAGAAGAGATTGTTGCCGGAACCCCAAAGTGGGGAATAATCTCATTTAACAATCCCTTTGTTACCTCTCTTGCTTTATTTGTTCGACAAGGAAAAGTTTCTGGCCAACCTGAAAATGTATCAGTCATAACTAATAAATATTGGTACCCCCCCCCCCCCCCCCTTTTCCTGGGAGTTCAGAAAAATCAACTTGCCACTGTTGTCCTGGCTAATTTCCTCTACTAATGTTCCCTAGTTTTATTCTATTTTTTACATTGGGATTATTACGTAAACACACTTTGCATTGCTGAGTCACCTGCTTTATTACAGTATACAAGTTTCGCCCTATCAGTTTCTGATTTAGACTTTTATATAACGTATCAGCTCCCCAATGAGTCTTATTATGTTCTGTTAGGGCTGTGGTCCATATTAAATTGGATGGTACCACTATATGGCCATCTGTCAAATAAGCCCACTTATTTAATTTTATTTTACCTTTCATGTCCTGAATTAGCTTTAGGTCTTCTTTAGAATAGTTTGGCTCCTGATCTGCACTTACAGTTTGGATTTTACCGTCTGGTATTAAGGATAATTCCTCCTCTGCTACTCGTCTGGCCTCATGGTCAGCCAGGCGGTTTCCAATTTCCAAATCAGTGCCTCAATGGGTCATCTTATGTTCTTCCTTCCTGGATGACCCTCTTATAACAGCGGGGGCCATTCCTCACATCAAGGTCTGGCATGGCATATGCTCTCACCGCTCAACGCCTACTGGGTTGCAGCTAACAGCGGAGCTCAAGATTCTTCTTGGTGGCAAACACAGAGGCCAACCCAGTCTTGCCCTTGATTGTGGTAGGAGGTACCTGACCAACCTTATTCCTTGTACTTCACTGTCAATGCAGTTTCATCTGCACATCCCATAACAAGTCACTGTCATGGCAAAACACACAGATTTACATTAGTAGAACTACTACAGAGTGTATTTTATTTCAGTTTTTATGCCAATATCCCCCACAGCCCTGCTGACCAAGGGATATTGTTTTACCTGAACTAGGCAGGCCTCCCCCTTATCATTTTTACTTTAGCAGGTAAAGCATTTTTCGCCTTACCTGGAATTTATTCCCAGATATACCTGGTTAAAGATTTCTTTTACTTCAGGGAGGTCCTCTTTTCCTCTTTTCTGTTGAATTAAAGATAAGCTCAATATTTCAATTACTTGATCATTTTTAACTTTTAGTTTCATTTCTCCTTCTTTAAATGTCTAGATGTTCTAATAAATCTCATCCCAACAAAGATTTTGGTGAATTGGGCGTTCTTATTTGTTTTCTTAGTTTGTACTTTAAAGGTTTCAGGATGTTTTCCTGGTGGCCAGCAGCTCCCACAACTGTAACAAATTCTTTTCACTGAAGTTTAACACCAAATAAGTTGGTTTTGTATTCACTAAAAGTTCCACGTCATTTTTCCTAGTCCCTAGTTCACCAGAACCCCTTGATGGTTCTTTAGCTAAGGGCAATCTCACTTCCAGTGTCCACTTTCCCTACAATATGCACAGTGATCCGATCCCATAGGAGAGGGGTTCACTCTTTCACTTCTGCCTGACATTTCTCCTCTGTCTCTGCCTCATCTCCTCTACCAGTTTAGCACGACCCAGCTCTTCTTCTCTTACCTTCTGTACACGTTCCCTGTTCCTTCTATCAACTTTTTTACATTACCTAGTAACAATCAACTCGAACCTTCTAGATTATCCTGATAAGTCTTTCACAACCAACTTTCAAACATCTTTTAGTTTAGGTCTGTTTTTCCCTATCCTTTTCTAGAGCCATAATCAAAGATCAGGTGGTGTTAATCCCACACTCCTTCTGTCACACAAACATAGCTGCACACAATACTTCATCCCACTTTTGTTTTCTTCAAAGAAACAGCATAAGCTATAAAATTGTGTTGTAATATAAGACTTCCTTCGAGTGGCCATCTTTCACCATCATCTAATGTATACAAAGGCCACCAATTCTGACAATATTTTAAAAATGTCTTTTTGTTCAAATTTCCTCCGGGAATTCCGCCAAATTCTTTCCAATGCTTCAAAATACATCCCAGGGGTGTTTTGGTATTTATTTCTTGGCTAGGTCTGCCCCCCATCTTCCTAATAAGTCTGGTATTTGTCTACAATGTATGAGTTATTACTGGAGGCACCATACTTATCTCAGAACACACACCACAGTTCAAGACCTCTATTTAGCCTTATTTCTTGGTCTCATTATTTTTCTTCTTATTATTATTATTACATATTATGTTAGTTCTAATGTTTGGTCCACAGTCTCCCACTCTAATTTCTAATTATGCATTCCAACACTTCATAAATTGATTTTTCAATCGCTCCATCCATCTCTGGCCGGCCCCTTGCGGGGGAACACAGAAACACAGATCGGGACTCCCCACTCGCTTCGCAGTGACACCGCGTCTCTCACACACATCACACTCTCCGGGCAGCCCTCAGTCACACAGGCAGCATGTTACACAGTACCGTGCACTTACATACAAGTCTAGGAATGCTGACAGTTCGCATTATCACACAAAATACACATTTCAGTGAACAATTGCCAAAAACCACATTCTAATTTTTTTTCTGGCCTTAAGTAGAGTGTTAAGTTTTCAGCTATTTGCCTAGAATTACCAGTATATTATTTTTTTTTTCAACATACATTTCATAACTCCAATTTTGAACATGTAACAAGACAACACATAGAACAAACAAGACACAGAGCGCTACTTCAGTTGTTACATTCTAGGAATTCCCCAAATCTTAGGACAACCTAAAGGAAGTTTTTAGTTTCCCAAATCTTAAGACAATCAAATAGGGCTATTACCCTTTTCAGAAGGCGTCCCTTCTTCTCAACCCTGCGAGACGGCGTCCCGTCTTTCGTCTTATGGGGTAAAACCAACTCTTAAGACAATCAAATATTCAAAACAAAGAATAAATATAAATACCTTTTATGTTGTGCAGAAGTCCTTGTCCACCTGTGTGAGAAGCCAAGGGGTAGGAGAGTCTTGCTGACAGAAGATGCAGTCGGGAGCCCTGAGGGTCCCCAGGCCCCTGGATTCCAGCACTGGTGGAGAGTTCTCCTGGCTGGCTCCCCAAATTGATGCCAAAACAGCACAGAGTAACTGCTCAGAGATGAATTTTGTCTTTAAGCAGCAACCCCCACCATATACGCAATAATTCTTTACACTATATGTGCTTTAAAACATATAGAGGTTTACACTCACCCCTCAGATGTTCAAGACAATAACCACATACCAACATTCATAATATACCTAATACAGAAATGTTCTCACATTTCCAGCATAAAATGAGTATAACAATTATTATTAGTAACCCTATATTATTAATCCTATATACACAGATTGACTTCAAATCATCAAACGTGTCAGTCTTCCGACCAAAACAGAATCAGAGTTCTGATATTACCTCAATATTGGAATGAATACCAGATCAGAATCAGATGTATGCCTGCAGTGCTAGCTACCTGGCATACGCCACCCTGCATAAGCACACAGAAATCTTACGACTTACAGACAGCTTTACAGATGGACCGGTCCCCAGAACCAGAAATATCCAGAACAAAACAGTACTGTTCTAAATATAATAGTAATATAATATTTACAATTAATATAATATTTGAATAAAGATAGTACCTTTGCTCCGCAAGATGGAGTCCTTGTCTGCTCCTGTGATGATCCAGATGAGACGAGGAGCCCCTCCGGGAAAATCCCCGGGGGTACCCTAGGGAGTCCCCGCTCTCAATGGGTCCCGCAGCCGAGCAGAGGAGGTCCCACCTGGGGTGCCAAATTGATTTAAAGAATCAATCACCAATATTAGAGTGAGCGGAGGTTATCTTTATTTGGCAGTGCTGGGTGCATGGGGGATCGCTCCACCAAATTCATGCACACCGAGGGGACTTTTCAGTCCCTCCTTTATACAAGCAACTCATATCTATTCATTAACTTTCCAGGAAATCGTTTACATATTCATTACAATTCTGAGAATTCATTTACATATCTCGTGCCTGTGCAATGTCCTTGAGGAGTTGTCTCTGCGCAGACTATTCCTTAGCGGCCATGTTTAAAGTCTTTGTCTTCGCCACGTTGCATGTACAACAGGAATCTAAAACCAAATGTCCTTTCTAAAGATAACCAACCCAAGGACTTAGCAGTCTGTACATCCGTCATGTTGACAATAAGGGTCCTTGGACATTTCCCGACTTTTAGCTAAACATAGGTGCGTCATCCTTTAGATTAGTGGTACAGCATTCACTATTCATTCATACACTACAAAGTCCTTTGCAAGCAGCAGAACTAGTGAAGCCTGGCTTCCCTGCATGTTTTCTTTTGTATCCCTTCTCCACCTCATCACGGTACCTGTAATTTTTTCACCCTGGCCTTCAGTGTCTGCCCTTTCTGCTCTTTCTCAAACATGTGTGTAGAGGTAACTCTCTCACATGTGTCCTAGTTTCAGCTGGGATAGAGTTAATTTTCTTCTTAATAGCTGGTGCAGTGCTGTGTTTTGGATTTGGTGTGAGAACAATGTTGATAACACACTGATGGGTTTAGTTGTTGCTGGGTAATTTTTATACTAAGTCAAGGACTTTTCAGTTTCTCAGGCCTTGCCAGCGAGAGGGCTGGAGGGGCATGGAAAATTGGGAGGGGACACAGCCAGGTCAGCTGACCTGAACCAGCCAAAGAGGCATTCCATACCATGGGATGTCATGCTGAGTATATAAACTGGGGGGGTTGGCCGGGACCTGACCTCGAGGTCAGTGGGTGGTGAGCACTTGTGTTGTGCATCACTTGTTTTCTTTTCTCCCTTCCCTTTGGATTTTATTTCTCTTCCCTTCTCCCTCCTTTTCATTATAATGGTTATTGTTATTATTATTAGTGTTCTTTTGCTTGTATTTCAGTTATTAAATTGTTCTTATCTCAACCCTAGAGTTTTACATTCCTTTTCGATTCTCCTCCCCATCCCTCTGGGTGAGGGGGGAGTGAGCGAGCGGCTGTGTGGTACTTAATTACCGGCTGGGGTTAAAGCATGTCCCCCATGTGCCTGCTGGGCATCAGGCAGCATCTGCTGGGGCTGTTTCAGATTACTAAAACAAGTAGTACAGTTGGCTGTTTGGCATTTGACATATCAAACAAAACAGCTAAGCTCATGCTGATCCCTTTGGTGGAAGCGCTGTATTATTCTTGTCTACATAATCACCGTTTTTCACGTAACTTGCGCGAGTTTATCTTGGAGATTACTTCCTAGCTTTCAGTAATCTTGGAGTAGGTGTACTGGTATAGAATGATTACATAAACCTCTGGGGGTGGGGTGTGTGTGACACCAGATTAAAAGCTATTTCAAAAGAAATAATTTTGGAACAAGGACAGGACCTTCAAACCTGTATTGCTGAGTTTGTTAAAACTAGCCTTACCAAGGGCTGTAGGTTTCTCTGACACTTGGTCATGAATACCAGCAGTGCTAACAGAAAGCTACCAGGTAGGAATAGTTTTTAAAGCTGATGATTTATATTCAATAATAGGGATGTGTTTTCTGTCTATGCTAAATAAACTTGTTAGGAGATCCAATTCCACTCTGTAAAATAGATGGAAGTCTAAAAGTGTCATATTGAACTAATTTAATAAAGTTACTTAATGTGGCTGTTCTGGAAACTTCTTTATTTCAGCAAGCATTTGGCTACACTTGTAATTTGAGAATAATCAAGGAATAGATTGTTTTCTCTAGGTGTTTTTTTTTTTACATCGGGTGGTTGGAGCAAATGAGTTGTTAAGGGTTAATTCAGATAACAAGCACTTTTTACGTCTCCGTTAAGCACTGATAAATCCATTTGCTCAGAAAAGGAACTTCACAAAGGAAGCACCTCCTCGGGATGAATAGGCTGATAGGAAGCTCATCACAAGCAATGAGCTCAGCAAAACTAGGTGAAAGGTAATTCCAGCAGGGGAAGGTCGGGACCACTGATTCTTTGACCACCGACTCTTGAAATCCCCCCAGACCCAAAAGAAGTTGAGACTGAGCATGCAAACTAATTAACTTGAGAAGCGAGAGAATTATTTGACAAATGAGAAACAGAGTACTAAGTAATGAAGGAGTTGGCTAACTTGCAACCAATAAAAGCTGATGTCTTTGTATGCTAAACTGTATAAATATTGTAACATTCGTACAGTCCTGGAGCTAGGTATTTGTGGGTTACCACCTAGCTCCCTACTTTGTGCAAACTAGAATAAAGAAATAAGGAACACCTCGACTGGGTGTGTGAATTAGTGCTGTGCACCAGGTAACAAACCCGCTTACAGGACAACACTTTGTGCAATGGCACTTTCAGCCACAACTGACACCCTGAAACGGTAGGACAATATTCTGACATGTATCTAACTGCATAGTTTCTTGTAAAATAAACTCAAGCTATTGCTGCATTGCAGGTTGGTTTGTTTTTTTCAACCTGACATCTTGCAACCTCTGCCCTAAGGGTATAATCATATTCTGTCACTGTCGTTGTTTTGAGGACTTAAATGGCACATCTTGCATCCTATTTCTTGCTACTTTTACACTGTTGATGCAGACAAGAAATTAAAAGAGTTAGAATAGGGTATTTTGTCTTTATTGTAGTGTCACCAAAATCAGGAATAAGAAACTCCTTAACACTGATGTAGCATTAAAAAGCAGGCATTCTTTATTATGGCACTGGATGCATGAGGCATCATTCCACCTAAAGTGCATAGCTTCCTTCTCTCAGGTAGCTCTTTTTATGCAGTACATGTATACATATTCAACAAATTTCCTAGAAAATACATACATATTAATGAGATTACCCAATGCTAATTATAATATCCAGCCTTCCCTTCATGCATGCCCAGTTATCCAGAGCAGGGGTCTTTGGTGATCTTGAGGGTCTGCAAATCTGCCCACTCCTCTACTCAGTTGGCTAGAGTTTTCCTTTGTAGTCCCCATATATGGTCTTAAATCAGGTCATCTCAGTCTCTTGCTCTTTCTTGGCCTGAACTCTCTGGCCTTGGGCCACTTTTCCTTCATCCTCCAGGGCTACCCTTTTGTTAAAACCTACATTCATTGCTTACTAGCATACAAAGATTAGTTTCAAACAATTAAGGTACCTTAACACTAGGTATTCGAACCTAGGATGCATAACTACTACTAAATTCTAAAGATTAAACCTTAAGCCTTCTGTAACAGTAGTCTTGCCTTCACCATTCAGGGATGGAGACTATTGAGACTCTTATACCTTAAGATGCAAGTGTCTCACATTTGCACCAGTCTGGATAGCTTTCAGGAATGCTGGCTGCCTGGTTGCTGCAGCACAATCAAACTAGTAGACTGCAACAAGGCTTTACCATTGGTCAGATTCTACTGTCTGTGCTGTGTCACCTTCCTCCAGAGGTCAGACCACACTACTGCTCCTCCTCTATCTGACAAAACACCTCCCTCTGCATAATCCTCAGGGCTATTTAACCACTTAGTGGGAACAAGCTACACCTGTACATTGTCCATGTCAATCAACCCACTGCCTTTGCGGCAAGGCCACAGCTGCATGTTATCAATGCTAATCAACCCACTGCCTTCATTCCTCTACACCTGGTGCCTACTCTGTCCAGGTGCCTCCTTCAGTCTGTCAGAGCAGTAAAGATTTTAGAGGAAAGATGTATTGATGTGCCTTGTCTCAGGAGATTTTGCCTAAAAACCAGGCAGTGACTAGATGGCTTATATGCAAAACATACATGTTCTGTATGGGAGATTGGTATAGTATTATTGTTGGCTTCCTCAGCAGCCACAAACCTGTTACCTGAACAAGATGCTGTAAACTAGTAAACAGTCAAGATATGCTATTCTATTAGTAAGTTTATCAGACATTCCTGCATCTTAGAAAAATGTAAGTGAGGGTTGGACAAACACTGCAACACAAATTCTGTTGGATAGCTTGGGAAATGCTCTTTCTGTGAGAATGATTTCTCCTTGGTCTTGTTTCCCTTCCTTTGGCTCCCCATCCATCTTCTGAGGAGACCAACAAGCAAGATACTCCACTACAGGGTATTGATATTGCACAAATGTAGTGACTTTCATAATATTTCTCTCTTAAGTGCACACATGAATCTAAGTGCAAGAAAAGATTTTTTAGAGTAGACAAACCAAAACAGTTGTGGGACTGGGTGCAAAGTGATTTTGCACTCTTCTATGGGGAGGTGTTGGGACTTGTAGCAAAATGCATCAAACCACAGTCTAGTCTGCATAGCTTTGAGAAATAGAATACATAGTTGTGATACCATCTCATTTGAACTGTACTGTTTCTAGTACTGGTGTTTCAATAGTGCAGTCATTTTGTGAGCCTGGGGTGCTCTCTGGAATGATATAGGGCACGTGATTGCCCATTGAGTCATCTGTGGCAGTTCAAAGATTGGAACAGGAAAATATTTTCTAAAGCAAATGTTGAAAACTTACATTCAGTGTTAAAAACAGGACTTTGCAATGCTGCAATTTGTAAAACACAAGCAGTCAGTGACTTCTTCATTAGTATACTTAAATGCTTGATGCAGGTCATTACAAAAACCCTACTGCAGACTTCTTTTTCCTTCGTTACTGGAAAGCTGAGTTGGGTTTGCAAGAAAAAAGCTCTGGTTCCCATTTTCATCTGAAATATGAACTCTGCTTTACATTCCTGACCTGTAATAGAGCTATTCTAAAAGCATGCTTTTTCTCCACCAGAGGAGCATGTGCTGAATTATAATGGCCCATCCTGCAATGCAGACATTTTAATTTTTAACAGGCATGAACTTCTGCAAAGGGGTGAAAGTTTGGAAGGGGGGAACCTAACTCAGAAAATATGAATAGAAATATGCTCCTTTCCCAACCCTCTGTTCTTTAGAGCATTCTCACTAAAAGAAATTAAAACCAGAAAGAATTTTAAAAAGATATTTTTCTTGAGAACTAGATGCTTGTTTTGAGTTTTTGGAATGTAAATCATAAATAAAAAGCCATCTTATATTTGTGTACAACTTTACATTATTTAGATGATAGGGGGAAATACATCTCTGTCTGAGGGCTAAAAATAGGCCTGTAATTATGTATAATACTCAAAGATAGCTGTCTGTCTTGCTTAGTCTTAGCATTTTAGCCTACAGGAAGGGGAGCCTTTCTCCTTCCATTGAAAACATTGAAATTCTTCATGCCTTGTAAAGCATGTTGTCTGTAAGTTGTGTGCATGTTGTTTAGCTGGTTAATTTCAGCTTCTGCTGTATCTGTTGTTCACTACTCTGCTGGCTCTGTTCCAAGCAGAAGCTGAGCCATTTGCCTAATGGGATATGAAGTTCTTGCTGGTGCCTTCTGGCTGCAGCTTTCTGTAGCTCAGGGACTGAGCAGGCTAACAGGTAACTGCTGTAGTAATAGGTACAAATTGTGCTGTACTTCTGAAAAAAACTTAAAGGTGGAGAGTTTGAGGGGTAAGCTGGGTGCAGGTAGCTAAAGAGATTAAATTGTGGTGATGGATTGACTATTTTAGAGTGCTAAAAACCTCTACCTGCTTTCCCCAAAGAAGAGGAACATCCATTTTTTTTCAAAAGGTATCTCCACCTTGATATACATGTTACTGGAATAAAGCCACGTGTCATTAGGGCAATAGAGATAGCATGTATCATACTGCCTTCTTGTACATCCTCAGCCAGTCTTGTGAAGCAGGAGGATGTTATATATACTAATAGAGTGTTCCGGTCCAGGACAGCCCAAGCTGGGGAGATTTGATGTTACACCTGGAGTGAGATGAAGACACAAACGAGGTCAAATGCAGCCGATCAGGAAAGTTTATTGAAACAAAGTGTTCCTAAGAAAATAGCGATAGGAAAGGGAAGGAAGGATAGAAAAGGAAGAAAGCTAGCAAGCAGTCAGGATAGAGTTGGAAGAGTTAGTCACCACCATGGATCCAGCGGCGTCCCGTTGGTCCATAATTTCCTTGTCTGTCAGTGGTGGGGGTCCCTCACTGTTCAGTTGTGCAGTCTTTTGTAGAGTATTTGGGGAGACTGTTTCCTTGACAACGGCATGTACTGCACGTCTGCGCATGCTCCCCATCTCAGCACACTGGTTCCGAGAGGCACGCACGATGGCCGCATGGTCCTTTGTCATGGACTGTGCATGCCTTGGCAGGTTGAGGTGGTTGTTCATGTCTGGACATGTCCCCCAAAACGATGTGGCTGCTCCTTGATCCCGGCTGATGTCTGGTTTCGGATGGCTTTTTGCTCCTTGTCTGGTCCACAACTGCTGAATTTGTTTAAACCACCAGATAGCCTTGCACCAAGCTCAGCAGTGATGTAAACAAGCTTTGAGACAATCATCTCACAATATGGTCTCCCACATAGGGAGCACATCTCTGTTGAAAGGATCTAGAAGATATTTGACAATTCTGTATACAGGATTAAAGCAATGCACTGGAGCTGTCTGTTTCCATAGAGCCTGACTTAATGCAATAAGAAAAGCAGAACTTAAATTTGGATCAGTGTTCGTGTCTGTTCAGCATAATGCTGAAATAGGAGGAAACTGTAAAATCAATGCAATGAATTGTAAACAAACGATGCTTTCCTTGTCCTGACCAGCCCATAGCTCTGTTGACCTTGTTACTTTGGCTTATTGATCATCCCTGAGATGTACAGGGATGCATGTACCTTAATTCTGGGTGAAATTTGGTCTCAGTCTCCCTGTGGCAGTTTCAAAATACATATGTGGAAGTGTGTGCTTTTTTTTGAATTGTTATAAATTTTCCCCTTTCTCCTACCTGTGTTAATAGAGTGACTGTTAAGTGAATGTTTTGAAAAAAGTGAATATTTTTACCTTTTTGAAGACTACCTGCGGCTGACCCAGCTGTATGGAATACAGATAAATACAGACCATATAAAACCTGATTGTGGAACAGGTTGCCATGATAACATGCTCTATCCTCCCATGTAAACAGTTAAGGAAACTGGAATGCGTTAACCATGCAAATCAAATATAATCATACTCTTCGAATGGATTCTCTGCCTTTATTTCAGCTGTTGGTGCAATAAATGCCCCTTTGTGCTGTCTTCAGAAACAGAACAAAAGTGTTCTTGAATACTATGCATCATTGTAGATGTGTTGAGCTCCTTTTTCATAGCTCTTTCCGATTCTCATGTGACTGTTTGTTGCAGGGCTCCACAGTGTATTTCTCAGATACAAATGATTTCAGGCTCAGTTTAGAAAGAGCAATTTTAAGATGAGTCTGCTGTATTATTCTTTTAAAAATAAACATGAATATTTGTTCCAGCATGTGTCCCTAAATACCAACTCTCTGTCTGTCCCAGAGATTATAAGTATTAAACCAATGAAATAATTGGTATCTTTTCTACATTTGGTGGGAAGGAAACCTACTTAGATGAATGTTTTCAGTATGATATATACTTGTTATCTGTACAATCTCTAACAAAAACAAACAAAAAAGCTGTTGTGTGTAGCCATGCTCCTATTGCACCATGGTTTTAATACTCTCATATATACTAGGTTCTGGACACAATTATTTTCTCCTTTATGTTGAAATTCTAGCTATGCTGGGAGGGTAGCTGAAGTACTAAAATTACTTTGATAGTTGTTTTCTTTTTGTGTCCTTGTGTTCTGCTCAAGCACATAGAAATTGACTGGCTGTACCCAACAGAGATACATTTTGGTAAAATACATCTTGTGAGTTCTGCCAGAGCTATCTGGGAGTGGTCTCCAGGGTAACGAGGTTTTTCCTGGCATAATTCAATAACTGTCTAAAACAAGTGCTGGTAGTGACTGCCTTGGTGCAGTACCAAGAAACACATAATTTATTATTGTACACAACTAATTAGCTTTCTGCTTATGGACCAGTGCTTTATTTAGAGATCATCCATGTGAGACAGGCTCTGTCACCTCTGTGAAGGTTCAGAGTTCAGTCCCAAGTTCCTGGGGCCAGAAGAGACCATGTGTTGAAGCATGCTCAACTTCTGGGATGGAGAATAAATCTTTTTTTGCTTGTCTCCCTAGTGATTTCTCCTTCAGCCAACTGAAAAAACAGTACTGACTTGCTGTGGTAGGAGGTGTATATGCAGCCAATGAAATATATAATGAAACCTGAAGTCTTACGTGTGTGTGGGTTTGGTTGGTTGGGGTTTTTTTGGGTTTATTTTTTGTCAAGCTAAATAAATACATCTTAAACATAATAATTTTGGATACCATAAGAATAATTAATATGCTGCAGTATAGCACCTAATTTTTCTAGGTCTACTGACATGTATAGATTTTTTTTATTGTCCTTTTATTGTGTGTTGCAGTGTAGAAGAATGGCTTCAGAAGCATGGCCTTAGAATCTCTGAAGATCTGCACAGTCCAGGCCTGGTATTAGAATAGGCCTGTAATCAGAATTGTACTGAAGTTGCTGTGCTGAAGTTAACAAGAAAGGTAGCCTTGAGCTATTCTTGAATCCTGAGACCAAGTAATTATGTTGTGCCAACAGGCCGTGGCTGTAACAAGATACAGCTGCTGGGAAAGCAGGTGCAGGGCCAAGAAAGATGGGGACCGGTATGGGAAAATAGGGAGTAACAAACTACAAGGCTGAAGCACAGCAACACAATTAGCTACATGGATAGAATGCTTATTTTAGTCATGATAATTAGGGGTGTGAGAACCGCGTGTGTTTAGAGACTACTAACCAATTATATTTCTGCTTTACGAATATGCATGTGTATCGGTTCTATATAAGTAGTGTTAGAAACTAATAAAGTTGAGCAAGATGCATAACTCATATTGAGCGTCTTCTTGACTCCGGCAAACCCTTCTTCCAACATTGCAGTCTCATGCAAACAACATATGGATCATAAACAACACAGTATGTTAGTTTGGACTTCACATTGAAATTCTATCAATTCTGTTTGCAAAATATGATGTCTCTTAAAATAGCAGTGGCATGACTGATTATAGTGCTTGTTGTAATTCAGAGTGTGTATAGTGTGTCAGGATGTATGAAGTGTGTTAATAAAGCTCAGTTAGACTGGCTGTCATCCATTTACCACTTGTTTTCCTGTTTGTCATTAAATGTTTGGAAAACTCTTTGAATAAGCATAGAAATAAAAGAATGACACATTCTAAAATAAAACAAAGCTAAGGAAGTGGCTAACTAATGAAGATACATATTAATCTAAAACTTCTAATTTATTTCCAAATAATGTAATATTCTCAAAATTTTCTTCTTTTTCCAAGATGCTTATTACCTTCATTTAAAAAAACCTAACAAAATAAAACAACAACAATAAAAAACTGACCCCAAAAAACTCAAAACCAAAACTGAACTGGACAATGGAATTCACCTTTCCTTCCATCATTTATACCTGATGATGACCCTTTGTTTTAGTTTCCAGTGTGAAAAGCTAGTGCATGAAACTCACCCAGCTCTTTTTAACACACTGGTAGAGGCTGCAGGTAACCTTCCAGCACTCATGAAGCCAAGGCCCAGCATTTGATGTCCTGTGTCATTTACAGCATTTGTGCTAAAAGAAAGTGGCATTGGAGGTAGCCAGCCTGTAGTGACCATAACAGCCCAGTTTTACAGAGAGGAGCATAGTAAAACCAGTTCAGTGGCTGAGAAGGCATGCAGCAAGCAGCCTAAGGCAACATCTTGTGTCAGGGACTGAGTACAAAGCCTTGGACAGCTGCAGCACAGAGGTTTAATTTAAGGTGATGTTTCAGAGTGTGTGCCAAAACTTTCTTCACTCCTAAGGAAACATTTCCATTCATAATCATTCGGCTTTGTAGAGTTCTTCAGAGATGTTGAAGAGCACATTGGGGTTTTTTCTCAAGCAGATAGCCATGCTTTGTGGTTAGGGTATGGTGGACTTGTCTATTCATGCTTGTCCTGGTTTTGGCTGGGATACAGTTAATTTTCTTCTTAGTAGCTGGTGCAGTGCTGTTTTGGATTTGGTGTGAGAACAATGTTGATAACCACACTGATGTTTTTAGTTGTTGCTGGGTAATGTTTATACTAAATCAAGGACTTTTCAGTTCCTTGGGTCCTGCCAGTGAGAGGCACGGGAAATTGGGAGGGGACACAGCCAGGGCTAGGCAAAGGAATATTCCATACCATATGATGTCATTCTGAATATATAAAGCTGGGGGAAGGAGAAAGGTGGGGACATTTGGCATTATGGCGTTTGTCTTCCCGAGTAACTTACACAAGATGGAGCCCTGCTTTCCTGGGGATGGCTGAACACCTGCCTGCCCATGGGAAGTAGTGAATGAATTCCTTGCTTTGCTTTGCTTGCGTGCGTGGCTTTTGCTTTACCTATTAAATTGTTCTTATCTCAACCCTTGAGTTTTACATTCTTTTCTGATTCTCCTTCCCATCCCTCTGGGTGAGGGGGAGTGAGCAAGTGTCTGCATGGTGCTTGGTTGCTGGCCAGGGTTAAACCACAACAATGCTTCACTGTAATTTCTATAGTCGCTCCAGTGATATTACTCCCATATTTTGCTTATAGCAGTGTCTTCACTTTAACCTTTTTTGGAAAAGTAACAGGAGGTTGATTTCACTTTCTTAGCTTTATCAGTCTCTTCAATTCATACAGCATACCAGGTCAAAATCTAAAATGTGATTTCTCAGAAGTAATTACAGGGTTGTTGTGAAATATTCTGTGGAGTTTTCCAAATGTAAATCTGTACTGGGTCTGGCTGAGCCCCATAGCAGCCCTCATAGTGCTGTGCTTTGTATTGGTAGCTAGAAAGGTGGTGATAACACACCAGTGTTTTGACACCTGCTGAGCAGTGCTCCCACAGCACCAAGGCTGTCTCTCCAAGTTTCCCCCCCACTCTCACCAGTAGGCTGGGGGTGGGCAAGATATTGGGAGGAGACATAGCCAAGACAGCTGACCCAAAGTGACCAATGAGATATTCCATACCATATGACACCTGCTCAGATATAAAAGCTTAGAGAAAGGAGGAAGGGGTTTTGTTATTTACAATGTTTGTCTTCCAGAGAAACTTCTATACATACTGAAGCCCTGCTTCCCAGAAAGTGACCAAACATCGCCTGCTGATGGAAAGTAGAGAATAACACCTTTTGTTTTCCTTTGCTTCCACGTGAGTGAGTTTTGGTATTGCTTCATTAAATTGCCTTTATCATGACCTACAAGTTTTTCTTCATCTTATTTTCTCCCCCTTCCTTCTGCTGAGGAAGGGAGTGATAGAGCAGATTGGTGGGCACCTGGCATCCAACCAAGTTCAACCCACCACAAAATCCTTGATTATTTTTTTTTTGGAGTACAGTGAAGTTTTTTTGAAGGCTCAACAAAAGTTTATATATGTTACTTGACAATTCCTCTGTTTAAAAATAAATAAATACACAAATTTGCTAACATCCAGGCCAAGTTCTTGAGAGCTTCCTTTTCAAATCCATATTTAGGTGTGGATAACTGGCTAGCTGAAAAGGGTCACATAGACATAGTCCAGCTGGCTGGACAAAAATGCACATCGCTCTCAGCTTATCTGAAGTAAAGCAAAAATACACTGTCTTTGGCTGTTCTTGTTACACAATAACAGGAAGATCGGGGTGGGAAAAGAATGTTGCAGGTGGGAACAGATAACTACAGAAGAGAAACTAGGGGCGGGCTTGGTATTTAGGCAACTAACCAATAATGAGCTTAACTTTTGTAATATGTATGAGCTAATTATAACAAGGCATAAAAGGTGACTGTAAGGGACAATAAACGAAGTCTGCTGATCACTCATATTGAGTGACTGTGTCTTCCCTCCGTCGCGACAAATGGCGCCCGAACAGGGACCCTAGAGAGGGCTGAACCTGCGAGCCACGGTTCGGCGGAGATTCGGGTACCGGTGCTGAAAGCAGCGCAGGAGGCGGAAGGGCACAGTCCCCGCGCCCGGGAGCACCTACAGAGGGTCCCGCCGGCCACGCGTCGCCGAAGTCTCGCAAAGGCTGCAACAGCGCTGACGACGGTATGGAGAGACAAGCGACGTACGATTCGCTCATATGCTTTTTAGAAAAGCTGAGCGTTCAGGACATAGATTGTAAAAAGGAATTCCTCGGGTTATTAGCGTATGGGATAGCGTCCGTGACCCCCGCGGCAACGGCGAGCGGCGGCGCGCAGCCCGGCAGGCCCCTTCCCGGCCGCGGTTTCTCTCCAAGGCGGCACCATCCCCCCCCCTCCGATCGGCGCCATGGCGATGCAAGCGGCCAAGCGAGCTGACATCCGGCTGCCCCCAGAGGTCAGTCGGACCCTTTATATTCGGAACCTGCCGTATAAAATCACAGCGGAGGAAATGTATGATATGTTTGGGAAATACGGACCTAGTCGACAAATCAGAGTTGGAAACACTCCTGAAACAAGAGGAACAGCTTAAGCTTCTCAAGGAAAAATACGGAATTGATTACAAACCCACCAAAAAAAGTGCTTCAGATGTCCCCTACAAGAAATGGGTTTCTGCCTTGAACTAGCAAACATCTCTGTGTTTAACGAGAAGCCTTTTTGCCTTGATGGAGATAATTCTGTATTCTGTATTTATGCTGTATTCTGAATGTGGAAATTGGTTGGGACTAGGAGGCTGGCTTAAAGGCATTTTGCAAACGGGATTATTATTTTTGATCATTATTGTAATAATAGTTTTTTGATCAAAACCAGCCAAAATTATTTGTAAGCATTAGGCATATCTGAAGAGAATGCCTTTATTTGAATCAGCAGTTAAGGCGTAGTTTAGTCTGATGCTGTGGTTTTATCTGCTTCTGGTGAATTTTTGAAGTGATGAAATCAGAGATACAAGGTATACTAAGAGTTATGAGGTAATAAGGTAATAATCTAAGTAAGGGTGCTGTCTTTTATATCTACAAGTGCAACATGCTTTTATGTAGCAGAGAGAAACTTTGACAATAATGTTGCTTGAGCAAGATGTGCATGTGACAACTTGGGAAAAGGGATATCACAACTGGAGTGCAACAGTGTTTCTATGTCTGGCAGAGTGAAATCTTTCAAGACCTGAGTTTAGACAGTCTAAAATAAATTGTTAGTATTCAGAAAACCCATCTTAAGCCTCTTTTGCTTACATAGTGTTATGGAAGTCAACTGCTATTGTAGAGAATTAATGATTTTTAATACATATTAACAAATACTACTATTTTAACTTGAGGCAGTTGAGTGAGAAATACTCACGTGTAGCATTTGAGGGAATGTCAGCATAAATCGCACTTACAGTAAGACTGCATTTTTAATTACTGTACTCGTTAAGATTCGATGATGCCATAAGGCTAAGGCCTTTTATCACAGATTGGTTCTGAACTAAAAGGTGTGTGCACATGTAGATATGCACATTTGTGTTATTTTCCTTAATTGGCTACAAAATAATATAATTAGGTTGGGGACTAGATCTTGGGAATTTGTCTATTATACTTCTGTTTGTTAAGGAACGTGCATAACATACAGCACCCATGTAGGCTTGGCTTGTGGCACAGTTGTCAAATTTAGCATAGACATTCAGACAGATAAGCAACGTACTCTTCTTGTGTGTATCACCTACAAGCCATTATGGCTTAGTGTGTAAATCTGTATGTAACTATTGAAAAATCCCCTTATGAATGTATATAGCTTAGAACTAATTTTTCCCCTTTGTTAATTCTTTGATATCAATGAGGTATTCTTCAGAAAATGTATGGACTGGTTGGTTGCATAAGGGCAGTTGTTATTTGGACAGAAAATTGTTAATGGTCAGGGATTTTCCACTAAAATATTTGCAAATATTCCTAGTCAAACATCAGTTTGGTTTCTTTTTGGGTTTTGAGCTTGCATTAGTCCATGTTCAGAACTTTAAAATTACCTTTGAATTTTTTAAACTTTTTATATCACTGGAACAGAAAAAGCATCTAAATTAAAGCTTCAAGCTAACTTTATTTTTCAAGTATTTCTGGAATTATACTTCTGAACTGAGATTCTATAAGTTGGCTGTGTATTTTCCTGTGTTAAAACGCTGTTATTGAAAATGGTCAACCAAGCCTGTGTCGCCCAAAATAAAAACGGGGGAATTGTGGATAACTGGCTAGCTGAAAAGGGTCTCATAGACATAGTCCAGCTGGCTGGACAAAAATGCACATCGCTCTCAGCTTATCTGAAGTAAAGCAAAAATACACTGTCTTTGGCTGTTCTTGTTACACAATAACAGGAAGATCGCGGTGGGAAAAGAATGTTGCAGGTGGGAACAGATAACTACAGAAGAGAAACTAGGGGCGGGCTTGGTATTTAGGCAACTAACCAATAATGAGCTTAACTTTTGTAATATGTATGAGCTAATTATAACAAGGCATAAAAGATGACTGTAAGGGACAATAAATGAAGTCTGCTGATCACTCATATTGAGTGACTGTGTCTTCCCTCTGTCGCGACAACGTATTAAACTCCTCTTATCTCAACCCACAGTTCTTACCTATTTTCTGACTCTCCTGCCCATTCCACTGTGGAGGGGTGGGTGAGCAAGCAGCTGCACGGTACTTAGTTGCTGCCTGGGGTTAAACCACAACACCCGTGACATTTATTGCTGAGTGATCTCACTGTCCTTACCTTGACTCACAAGCCTTTCATCATATTTTCTCTCCCCTATTCAGTTTGGAGCAGGAGTGATAGAGCAGCTTTGGTGGGTACCTGGCGTCCAGCCAGGATCAACCCACCACACAGATCCAGTAAATTACTGAAGCACATTGAAAGTAATTTGGCGGTGGTGCAGGTACTAAGGGAGCTGACTCGGAAAGGTGTCCTCCTAAATTTGTTGTTTGTAAACAGAGAGACTCATGGATGAAATGGTGATTGTTGCCTGTCTTAGTCACAGTGACCACGATGTGGTTGAGTTTCAAATCGTTGGAGACATAGGAGATAAACTTCCAGCAAAGCTTTGACCCTGGATATGGGGAGAGCAGACTTTGGGCTGCTGAAGGTGCTAGTTAGTAAGGTCCCCTGGGTATCTACTTCTGAAGGTGTTGGGGTCCATGAATGCTGGCCACTTTTTAAAAGCCGTTTCTTAAGAGCACAGGAGCAGGCAATTCCAAAGTGTTGGAAGTCAAGCAAGTGGGGCAGAAGGCTGGCTTGGCTGAGCAGAGATCTTCTTCTAGAACTTAGGCAGAAAAGGAAAGTGTATGCACTTTGGAAGTAAGGACAAGTGACACAGGAGAACTACAGAGTTGTTGTTTGCCACTGTAGGGAGAAAATTCATGTGGCCAAAGCTCAATTAGAGTTCAAGTTGGCCAGCACTGTGAATGACAACAAAAAGGGCTTTTGAAAATATGTTACCAGCAAAAGGAGTATCACACTGGTCTGTTGCTTGATGAGGTTGGCCACCTTCACAAATAGGGACATAGGCAAAGCAGAGACATTTAATGCCTTAATCGCCTCTGTCTTTAACAGCAATGATGGGCCCTGGGACCTCTGGAGCTCTGTGTTGGAAGACTGTGACTGGGGGGACAATAAACTCCCAGCTGACTCTGAACTTGTTTGAGACTTGCTGCTCCAGCTGGATGTGCATAAATCTATGGGGTCTGATGGAATTCATTCCAGGGTACTGAAAGAGCTGGCTGATGTTATCACAGGACCTCTGTCCATTACTTTTCAAAGGTCTTGGGAATCTAGAGAGGTCCCAGTTGATTGGAAGTTGGCAAATGTTGTCCCAATCTTTAAGAAGGAACACCCTGGTAATTACAGGCCTATCAGTCTCATTTCAGTGCCTGGTAAAATTATGGAGAAGCCAGTAGATGTGTGGGGGGGTTTTGGATTTTAGCAGTATTTGATACTGTCTCTCACGGCATCCTTCTGGAAAAAATGTCCAGCATGCAGCTAGATGACTCCACAATACGTTTGGTGAGCAATTGGCTGATGGGTCAGGCTCAAAAAGTTACAGTAGATGGGGTTACATCAGGCTGGCAGACAGTCATCAGGGCGGTTCCCCAAGGCTCAATTTTAGGGACAGTGCTCTTTAATGTGTTTATAAATTTTCTGAATGCAGGAGTCGAATGTATGTTAAGTAAGTTTGCCAATGACACTAAACTAGGCAGAGCTGTGGACTTCCTTGAGGGTAGAGAGGCCTTACAGAGAGATCTGGATACACTAGAGAACTGGGCAATCGCCAACCATATGATATTTAACAAGAGCAAGTGCCGGATTCTCCACCTGGGACAGGGTAATCCTAGTCATACATACAAATTGGGGGATGAGAGGCTGGAGTACAGCCCTGTGGAAAGAGACCTGGGAGTTTGGGTTGATGGTAAGTTGAATATGAGTCAACAGTGCGCCCTGGCAGCCAAAAGAGCCAACTGTGTCCTGGGGCGCATCAGGCACAGCATAGCTAGTTGGTCAAGGGAGATGATTGTCCCCATCAACACTGCATTGCTGTGGCCCCACCTCGAGTACTGTGTGCAGTTCTGGGCACCTCAATATAAGAATGACGTGGTTTAACCATGGCTGGCAACCAAGTACCACGAAGCCGCTTGCTCACTCCCCCTCACCCAGAGGGATGGGAAGGAGAATCAGAAAGGAATGTAAAACTCAAGGGTTGAGAATGAACCATTTAATAGGTAAAGCAAAAGCTGTGCACGCAAGCAAAGCAAGGAATTCATTCACTACTTCCCATCAGCAGGCAGGTGTTCAGCCATCCCCAGGAAAGCAGGGCTCCATCACGCGTAATGGTTACTTGGGAAGACAAATGCCATAATCTCAATTGTCGTCCCCCCTTCCTCCTTCTTCCCCCAGTTTATATACTCAGCATGATGTCATATGGTATGGAATATCCCTTTGACTGGTTCAGGTCAGCTGTCCTGGCTGTGTCCCCTCCCAATTTCCTGTGCCCCTCCAGCCCTCTCGCTGGCAGGTCCCAAGAAACTGAAAAGTCCTTGATTTAGTATAAACATCACCCAGCAACAACTAAAAGCATCAGTGTGCTATCAGCATTGTTCTCACATCATAGCCAAAATCCAGCACTGCACCAGCTACTGAGAAGAAAACCTAACTCTATCCCAGCTGAAACCAGGACAAAGAAGGACATCAAACTATTAGAGTGTGTCCAGAGGAGGGCAACCAAGATAGTGCCTTGAGGGCAAGACTTAGGAGGAGCAGCTGAGGTCACTTGGCTTGTTCAGCTTGGAGAAGAGAAGTCTGAGAGGTGACTTCATCGCAGCCTACAACTTCCTCAATAGGGGCAGCGGAGGAGGAAGTGCTGATCTCTCTCTGGTGACCAGCAATAGTACAGGAGGAAATGGAATGAAGCTGCATCAGGGAATGTTGAGATTGAACATTAAGTTGTTCACTGAGAGGGTAGTCAGTCAGTGGAACAGGCTCCCCAGGGAAGTGGTCATGGCAGCAAGCCTGTTTGAGTTCAAGGAGCATCTGGACGATGCTCTTAGTCATATGGTTTAGTGTTAGGTAGTCCTGAGAGGAGCAGTGAGTTGGAGTTGATGATCCTTATGGGTCCCTTCCAACTTGAGATATTCTGTGATTCTATGACTGCTTTAGCTGTCCTCTAGGTTTTTATTCAATCCCTGATCTACAATGTGGCTGCAGCCTGTCCTCAGTTTGTACTTCAACACTTGACTCAAGTTACCATTAAAAGCTTTTGCCAAAATATTATAGGAATGGGTGGCTGGGGTATGAGAAGACCATACAATCAAAAGCATTCTAGCCTTCCACCTGAGTAATTCTCAGTGGTTAAGCAGCATGGCCAAATCCAGTGGCTTTAAACCATTTTTCTTCTGCAGTCATGTTAAAAATGTTGTGCTGGTGATATAGAGCTGGCCTGATGAATTCAAGATTACTGCCTTGTTTTTCTTAATTACCTTTGGATGAGATGGAGCTAAGGGACCTATAGCATACAGGTTGCTTGCACACAGAGGTTCCTTAGAAATATAGTTGGTGATATGAAGCACAGATGAGGGGTAGCCATGATGTTTTTTTCTTTCTGCTTTCTATCTCACTAATGAAGAAAAGCAGTGTCACATGTGTGGTTAGCTTCTTTAGGGTAGTGTTTCTAGTGTGACTTGGTCCTGATGCCCATCAGGTTGTACAGATGCCAGTATGACTATTGTTGATTTTTGTTCTGCAGAGCAGGAGAAGACAATAGGAGCTGAGATGCAAAAAGCAACAGGGATGAACAGATTTATAAGAACAGAAGAGCAGTTACTGGTTCAGATTGAGGATTCCTAGTCTTTTGTTTCCATTAGTGCCTGTCAGTGCATATCTAGGGAAGAACAAGTACTGAGCGAGTGTATATGACGCTTCTCCATAATACTTTCATAGCTGCTGACTATTTTCAGCTCAAGCAATTTCCTGAACATGGAAATTCATCCTTTGTGGTTTGAATGAATCTCTCTTCCAAATCTGTAGTGAATATTTCTACCTAATACATGAACCCATGTAAACTTATTGCATCTGCAACATCCTTTGAAAGGAGTTCCACAAGTCTATTATTGACTTCCTTTTGTTTCGTTTTGACCTGGTCCCACTTTCATGTGATGGTCCCTCACTGTGGCAGAAAACATACTGAACAGTTGATCCCCATCCACCTTCCCCATATTACTGACTTATCAACTTCATATCCCCCTTAACTTGCCTCTGTTTTGAGGCTGAGACATCCTAGCCTATTTGTTCTTTATACAGGTGCTGGTTTGGATCCTCTTTTCACTTCTGAACCTTTTCCAGCTCTAATGCCGTTTTAGAGATGAAAGAGACCTATACTGCACATTGGTGAATAGATTGAATGTACAGCTGATGTACAGTCCATAGTGATTCTATTTTCTTCTTTATGCCTTACCTGATGATTACTAACACTTTGATTTGATAGGGATTGGACTGGGAGTCAGGAAACTTGGATGCTTTTCCTGGTTCACTTGTGTAGTCACTTCTTAGTTTCTGCTGCTTCTCTAAACCTATATGCTGGTGTGGTTAAGTGTGCATGCTCTTAGGGAAAAGGATACCCAGTGTATGCACTTGTAGTGGCTGCCAGGGCCCTGTCTCTGTTGGGGAGCAAGGTATTATTACATAGTGGGGAAATTTAACATGGTGGTTTTAGAAAGGCTTTGGAGTAATTATATCTCAGTCCCCAGTAATTTTCCCTTGCTAATTTTGTCACTATGAGAAATGAAATTATTGTTGCTTGTCATTTTCCTTACTTTTCTTGCTGGAATTGGTCTATTTTTCTGATAGCCTGACTTGAGTCATGGGCAGATTTAGACTACCTACAATAAAAAGTGGAGGATTTTATAGAACTATTAGGCATTGCATGCTTAGTTAAGGCATCTGTGCATACTTTCTTATATGGCACCCTGAATATAATGAGGACCAGAGTGATAACAATGTACTGAATGTTTACCATTAATTCCAAGTGGTTCTGTGAAATATTTGTATTGTTGAGGTATCAATGACTTCTGTTGTGCATATTTGGGTAATTAATGAATTGAAAAGTATTTTACCTCTCAGAGTTGATGGCTCTAATTTCCTTAGTAGTTTTTTTCATTCAACCTTTACATAATGCAGAAAATAATATTCTTTACCACTTAGTGTATGTGTATTCTTAGTTAATGTATATTTTTTCTCTTTCCTAGTTATTTTTAAAAAGGAAGCTTAATTTGATTTCCAAATAGTCCTTTAAACTCTTTTCTCTAGAATTTTCATGACCATTAAGTGTGAAGTAGTAATAAACCACAGAATGCTTTCAAAGTTTATAAAGGCAAAGTTTTTTATAGCTGAATTGCTACAGAAAGATGTAACAAGTTGTCATGGTTTAAACCTGGCTGGCTCACATCATAGCCAAAACACAGCACTGTACTAACTACTAAGAAGAAAATTAACTCTGTCCCAGCTGAAACCAGGACACAAGTAAGTAGTTTATAATACCTATTTAACTGAGCAGTTTGTAGCAATAATGGTTGATGCATTAATGTAGATTTTAAGTCATATGTCTAATGTCTTTCCTTCTCCTGGGACCAAACTGCATTACATCATATTTTATAATTACAGGACAGAATTTTAGTGGAACTTGGCCATATGGTTGAGTCATCTGTTCTCTTCAGTTTTGGAAGGAGTATACTAGCATCTTCAAAAGACTTAAATATATTATATATTGGCTTTTTTTAACCCATAAATTTTGGAAACTCTACTGTCTCTGGCATTGAAAACTACCACATTTTCATTTTTTTATTTATATAATCCTTTGCAGTTATTAACTTAATCTTTTAAAGATGCTCTTACATGATACAATAAAGATGCTTGTATGTTATTTTGGGTTTCATATCTCATGCAATTGAAGGGAACCCCAAAGATATGTGAAGTGGATTCTTAAAAAAAAAGAAAACACACACACCCCAAAACCCCCAAAAAACTCCAAACAAAAACAACAAACCCATGTTCTTTTCATTTTTTGTCATGACCCACAAAGCTCTTAGGCATTATCTCTTACTTGAAGACTTAAAACCTGATACAAATCCTTCCTCTCCCTCTCTTCCTCCCCTTTTTCACATAAATTATTGAAAAGTGTGTTTTTAAAAGGATGAGAATTAACTTTCTGCTGACTGGACATTTGCTCCTGGGAACAGTTTGAATTCAGCAGTGATTAATAATTATTTGTTACATTAGATGCACTCCACAGAATCCAGCATAGCCTTGATGTGCAGTATCAATCTTTGAAAATTATGTAGAATAAACAGAATGTAATAGTCACTGTGACTATCTAGGGATATTTGCCAGGTTGCTCTACTTGTAAGTATCAAAGGGGTAGGGTGGCTTTAGGGAAATGTTTTATAAGATTTATATTATTAATAGGCATTTTTTTTCATGTTGGCCCCTCCATGGACCCTGACAAATAGGTTATGGCTGTAACAGGAATATTGTTGATGATGGGAAAGGGATTCATAGCACAACAGGCTGTCCTAGTTTCAGCTGGGATAGAGTTAATTTTCTTCTTAGTAGTTAGTACAGTGCTGTGTTTTGGCTCTGGTGTGAGAAAAATGTTGATAGGACACTGATGTTTTTAGTTGTTGCTGGGTGATGTTTATACTAAATCAAGGACTTTTCGGTTTCTTGGGCCCTGCCAGCAAGAGGGCAGGAGGGGTACAGAAAATTGGGAGGGGACACAGCCAGGACAGGTGACAGGAACTAGGCAAAGGGATATTCCATATCATATGATGTCATGTTGAGTATATAAACTGGGGGAAGAAGGAGAAAGGTGGGGACATTTGGCATTATGGTGTTTGTCTTCCCAAGTAACTGTTACGCGTGATGGAGCCTTGCTTTCTTGGGGATGGCTGAACACCTGCCTACCGATGGAAAGTAGTGAATGAATTCCTTGTTTTGCTTTGCTTGAGTGCGTGGCTTTTGCTTTACCTGTTAAATTGTTCTTATCTCAACCCTTGAGTTTTACAATCCTTTCTGATTCTCCTCCCCATCCCTCTGGGTGAGGGGGAGTGAGCAAGCAGCTGCGTGGTGCTGAGTTGCCGGCCAGGTTTAAACCATGACACAGGCCCACTTTCTTTACATGGGATTCTGTGCTCTGTCTCCAAAGAGGTTCTGGGCACTGTACTGTCCTTCAGGATTATTTTATGCTTTGTGCATCTTTTCATTGTAGATTTTTAATTTGCAGTGGCTTTGTATTGGGAAGTTGAGAATCTCTAGGTTGAGCTGCTGAGCTCTCTTATTAAATACAATGTTCATGGATCTTTTGAAGAAATCAGAATATAAGCTAGGCAACCCTAAGTAGGGTTTCTCTGTGTAGCGGCAACAGTATTCCTCACAGAGGGAGATCAAGACTGTAACAGTCAAACCATTGGCAGCACATGTCTGATAAGAGTAATTCAATGATTGTGGCATACAAATTATAATCCAACCTAGGAGTAATTAATAGGAGCCAAGTGAATCTTTAAGGAAAAAAAAAAAAGGTGTTTTGACTTCTGTCATCTTGTGTGAATAATCCTAGCATGTTTGGTGAGATGCAGGGTATCCAAATTAACAATAGCACTTTAACAATAGCACTTAGTGCTCTAGTAAATCACACATGGATAAGAATATTCAGGTGAGAATGAGAGGGCTCTTTGTGTAAACTGGTCCATTAATACTGAGCTGGAGCGGTTGTGCCAGATGGCAGATAGATCAATCACTGTTCAAACAAGCAAGAGTTAAACCCCAGCACTAGCTTGGGGCAGCAGTAGCTGATTTTCCACAGGCTGCCTGGAAGATGGTGTACCAGCTGTGGCCTTGACTGGATGAAAGGTGAGACCATCAATGCCTGCTGAACAGAAAATCTGCATAAGGCTGTGTGTGTTTCATTATTCATCCCTGTAGAGAAACAGAGCTCATTCTGTAGATGAGGCCCAAGGGAAGGAACCAGGGTGAGTGCCTGCTTGCTCTTTCTGTCCTTTTACTTAAGACCTGCCCTGTGTGGGCAGTTGATGTTCCACATAGAGTCTGATGCATAAAAGACTCGTCTGATTCTCAGTGCATGTGATGTGGAGGATAAACAACATGAGAAGATGTGGTGGTATGAAATCTCATGTGCTCTTCTCTGGCTGCTGAAGTGGATTTTATTTTCATGCAAAACAATTGCTTGCTTTCCCAATTTCTGAAGTCCAACTGGGAATATATCTTAGGTATAACTTTCCAATGACTCTTGTATTATCCTTCATTACACCCATGGAAGTAAAAGCAGCTAAGCTTAGCTTGCTACTTTAATATTTGATTTTGGAGGCTGACAAATATTAGATCTAAATATCAATCCATGGCAGAGGCATCTGTCAGCAGCCTCATGAAGATCAGACAGATAGTGAAATTTTTTTTACTTCTTTTGTAGTCATGAAATACTTACAGATATTGAGTTGAACCCTTGAAGACTCCAAACAAAATAATTTCTTGGAATAGGGATTTGTCTGTGTACACTGTGTTTTGTTTGGCTGTGTCATGAGCTTCAGAATAGAAGGTTATAACTCAGTAACAGTGGATGTGCCCTTTACAAGAATGACAAATTCAACTATAAATAGACTTTTTCTACTCTGATTAGTTTTGAGATATATTTTGTTATGAATGTAAAAATTATATTGCTTCTTACAATGGCATTCTAGTAGGTATGAAAAATAATGTGAAGTGGTTTTAAAAACAACCATCTAATATTTTCTGGTGGTTGTGGAGTATATTAAGATGGTGGAGCTTTGTCAAGTAATCTACTTTAGTCTTGCTAGTAGAAGAAAAAAAAAGGAAACTGTAGAAGAATGAAGCTGGGTTAATTATCATTGATAATATACAGCTGTGGGCTGGCTTCAGGGGCAGCAGGTTGGCTGATGTAGATAAAGTGCAGCTGTGGCTGGTTCTATTAAGTGGTTGAGAGCCAATGAAGAGAAAGGAGGGGGAAGAAGAAACAGAGAGAGTGAGTGTGCCTACCCTGGATGAGGAGAGACTAGGAGAAGGCAGCAGAGGGACTGGTGTGAAGCATGTGTTAGTATGTGGTGGTAAAAGGACTTGTTGTAGCTGGCTAGTTTGGAGAGTGCTGTGGCAATTGGTGCCCTGTGTGAGGCTTGACCTCAGGACCTTCAGATTATGAGACTGAGTGTAATGAGCGGTGACAGAAATAATGGCTGTGCTAGGGGATGTTTGAAGTTTTGAGCGGTAATGGTGGTGCCCAATGTAGCAGAGACAAGCGGAGATAAACTGTGATCTGGATCACAGTGAGATAGGTGGGAGAGCCTGGGGATCTGGATCAGACACTGGTAGAGGTGAGCTGTTGGGATCAAAGGGAAGGAAGCCTGACTGCTGTGGAGTGAAGAGACTGAGGGTAATGGGCAATAGCGAAAGATTACATGGCCAGATGTGGCAGCAGCCTGCAGCGGCGGCAGGTCTAGAGCGGGTCTGGCTAGACAGCAGTGATGGCTGTGCTGGGGGAAGCGTGGAAACTACTTATTGAAGTTAACCTGGTATGTGATGGCAAAAACCTTGTTGCAGTTGGCTAGTTCAGATAGTGCTGTGACAGTTATCCATCTCTGCTCCATTTCAGAAAGCCAGATGAGTTTGGTGGAGGTAATCAGAGGAATGGCACAGACACTTAAGAGCTTGGAGTTTTCAGTAAGACTGTGGCTCAGACTACAAGAGAAATATTGAATAATAACTTCAGCACAGTGGTACAGAAAGAGTGGATTCCATATCCCAGCTTCCAAATTCCTTTTCCCCCAGGGCTCCCCAACTGTCCTGTGACTGACCCCTGTTAATATCTCTGACAATATTGATTCCAGTTTTGCTGATCCCTGCCTCCAGAGTCATTACAAGCTGACTCCCCTGTTCCTGCACACCTGGAAGGGGTTATTGTTAACCACTGAGGCTTCCCTCCTTGGGATTTCATTGCAAATATCTACTACTTCTAATGTAAACCTATTTATGGCATAAACAGTGACGTCAAGTTGTCACTGATTGTATTGCATGCAGCAACATGATCAACTAAGCAACTAGATGCGTGTTTAATACCAAGTATCTGCTGCCCATTCACTTTACAATCTATAACCACAGTGCTTTTGTTGATATTTTGGTAATTTTTATTATAATAAACAGTTTTCTAAATATGTTGTAAGTGCAAGCCCACTGGTAATATTCTCTAGTAATGCTCTTTGGGTTGCTTTTTTTTTTTTTTTGCTTCTGTGGACTGGCTTTGTGATATAAGCTGTCTGTATATGTGAGGAATGTTTAATCTTAACATGCTGGAGTTGAATTAAAACAGGCTAAATAATTACTTTATACAGGCAGAATTTTGACATTTTTGTTATGGAATCCAGTGATATATATGAATCTATATTCATAGGAAACCATAGAAGTGTTGGAGGCGGTACTACATTTGAAGGTCACAAGCTCTAATTGTTTTTTAGAAGCCCATTATTTAAGGGTGATTTCTTTCTTTGCTGTAAACTAAAACTAAAATCTTCTGTAGCAAAACAAGTCTTGATAAAGATTTGTAACTTTAAATTTTTTTTTATTACTTCAAAGTCTAGATTGATCAGTAGTAGGTGGTGGCTTATAATACTACAAAATATAAATGGATTGTTGATGCTTTAGCTCTTATGAATGAAAATGAAATGTTATTGCCTTTGACAGAAATAATTCAACACTAATTGCCTTAGAATGTGGTTGCTTTAGTTCTTACTATAATGTAAAATATTTAGCTTTTGTGAAGCAGGGGAGAGAGTTTCTTTCCTTGTTTTATTTCCTGGTTTAAATTGTTCCAAAACTGTAACATTTTTTTAGGGATATCTCCCTCACTATAAGAGTTTCCTATGGCTTCAGTGTAAGATAGTACCAAGAAAGGAGAGACCAGATTGGTAGAGAGGAAAGTTGTGCCTTTCTTCAGTATTTTTTTTTTTATTATACAGACTGAGCTTTCTGGAGTAGCTCATAAAACTTTTATCAAAGATGTTCAGCACTCTGTCCTTAGCATCAAACATATGTTTTATTTTTTTGGTGTTTCTCTAATTGCTTTTTTCCTTCTCCTTTTTTTTTTTTTTGAACTGTACAGAGTAAATGTCCAGCAGACAGCCCTGATAATTCAGGGAAAACAGCTTTAAATCATGCAGGTAACTTCTTCGTTGAAAGTTTGTACTATTTTGTTGTTCCTAGCTCTTCAGCCTGGTGGAGCTTTTTAGATTCTAATTGTGTAAGTCTAATACCTGAAATTTGTAAGCTATCAGGTGGAGTTATTTTTTTAGATAAATACTGTGAATACTGAATTTCAGTTAATTGCAAATATGAACTTGTTAACTAAGTGCAGAGCCATTGGGATACTTAAGGTTAGGTTGATTTTGATTTCAGTCCTTAAAGACTATATCTTCTCATGCAGAAATATAGCAAATATTAATGGTCCAAATTAGCATGAACAGCTTGCTGTTCATGTTTTAGTCTCTCTCCTTCTTAAAATGGAGAAATACAGTTTAATTTGTTTTTCTTGGACCCTGCTGTAATGCTGCAGTATTGCAAGTGGAAGTGTGTGGATAACTGGCTAGCTGAAAAAGGTCACATAGACATAGTCCAGTTGGCTGGACAAAAATGCACATCGCTCTCAGCTTATCTGAAGTAAAGCAAAAAGCAAGGATACACTGTCCTTGGCTGGTTTTGTTACACAATAACAGGAAGATTGCGGTCGGTAAAGAATGTTGCAGGAGGGAACAGATAACTACAGAAGAGAAACTAGGGGTGGGCTTGGTATTTAGGCAACTAACCAATAATGAGCTTAACTTTTGTAATATGTATGAGCTAATTATAACAAGGCATAAAAGATGACTGTAAGGCACAATAAACGAAGCTTGCTGATCACTCATATTGAGTGACTGTGTCTTCCCTCCGTCGCGACAGAAGTGCAGAACACAAATTTTGAAAATGGGGTTTAATGGATTTGCTTGTCTTCCTTTTTTTTTTTTAGCTGTTTGTGGTTGTCTTTAGGCAGTTCAACTTCTGTGTGAACACAAATGTCCAATTAATGTCAAAGACTTGGTATGTACCTCTTTTCCCATTGCGTACTTCAAAGTTTTACCACCCTCTACTCCAGTCATTCTCAGGTGCAGCAGTTCAAAGAAATATTATGCTTATATTTCTTATTAGATTTATCTGGTAGAGGGAGTTCCTTTTGAAGCTTGGCATGGCAGAGGTGGGGAAGTACTTCAAAATCTAATACAATAGTGGCATGATTTGCTGCTCATTATATTGAGACATTGTACAAGTAGCTAGAATCAGTTCTGATATATTTAAAACATGATTAAAAGTCTTCCCATTGACTACAGTAGGTTTTGGGAAAGGCCCGTTATGTGGCCAAGTGCTGTGAAATGCTCACGAAGGTGGTCAAGCACTGGAACTGGTACCCAGAGATGTCATGATATCTCTGGCTTTGGAGATGCTTAAAACTTGACTGAGTCTGAGCAATGTACTGTAACTTGAAGTTTGCCTAGCTTTGGGTTGAGGGCAGAGTGAGAAAAAACCCAGATAATTCAAAGACACCTTTAGAGGTCAAGTTGTTCTGCAATTATGTGAAATGTTGTAATTTTGCCTTGTAGTTATCATTTTTGTTGTGGAGCTATGTAAAGGTATTACGTAGTTCCAAAATCATGTTATAGCATTAAGCAAACAGCAAAGGGAGTACAGATGGCAAAACGCATTCTAATTCTTTGCATCCCCCATGATCAAAGAAGTAAACCTGTCTGCATTTATGGTACACAAGAAAAATGTAATGGTAGCACTTTGTTTGTGCTATGTGACAGGAGAGTTTGTAGCTGACCTTTAAATTTCAGAGTGATATATGTAAGTGGATGGATTATTGTTCATAGGCGTTTTTGTTTGGTTTTTCTTTAAATGCATTCATAGGAAGGGAACATACCTCTGCTGCTTGCAGTACAAAATGATCACATGGAAGTCAGCAAATGTCTGCTCCATGATCTAGAAGGTATCAACACCAGAAATAAAAATGGAAGGTACAGCAGGTTAACATGTTAATTCTTCCCCAAAGCTGACTATCAAATGAAGCGCTCTTCCCAAATCTTTCCCAAAACAGTTATGTGAAATAATGCCTTTTTTACTAGACAGCATATCCTGATTGAGAAGGCTAACAGGGTTCTGCCTAAAGGGAAAGGTGAAACATAAACTAAGCAACTATAGAACTAGATGTGCCTGTAAGATTTCTGCCCCCCCTTGGGTTACCAGAGCAGTAAATCCCATTTTAAAATAATTCCTACAAGGATCTGATTGATAGCACTTACCCACACATCACTTTGTATGTGTCCCAGTTTAAATGCTGCTCTGTTTTTGGCATGAGCTAATTTCTCCAACTTAAATCCTAAAACTGTTACTTTGGAGTGACATCTGTGGAGGGTTCTTTTTTCTACCATAATGCAGCCACAGTACCAAGAGAAAAATACAGTAAAGCTATATAGTGAAGATGCTGTCCTCTTAGAAGGTGTCATTTAGAGACTTGTTGCATTAATAGATACTTAGTTTGTCAGAAAACTGTTTTTAAAAAGCAACAACCTTATTGTGAAAAAATCACTTGTTTTGATGATACTGATAAAGTTCAGGAGTCTTTGAAAATTATGGACAGGTTTTTTAAACAGTTAAACTGTGAAGGTAAAGCAGGATGCTGAGGAGACTTGGTGCTTACACCTGATAGCAATCTTAATTATTGTATGTGAAACAATGCCCATATTGTTCTTTGGCAACACCTGGGAGGATAAGACTGGGCCCTAACTTTTTTTATCACTCTGATGTTTATTAGTTCACTCTGTTTTAAGTTGTCTAAAGAAACCCCTATTGTCATCTTGGCTGGTTTGAATGGCCTCATCTGTGCTTTGAACCTGAGTTACTCCCCACTGGAACCTCTATTATCCCCTCACTCTGCTGTTGAAACCCTTAACATTGTTCATTGTTTATAGTTTAATTGAATGAATGTTTCTGACATAGTACAGGCTTGCATTTTTTTATTTTATTTAAGAAAATACTGTGTATAGAGGCAAGGAAATTGATAGAACATGGAATCATTTAAGTTGGAAAAGACCTTTGAGATCATAAAGTCCAACCATTAACCCAGGACTACAAAGTCCATCATAAATGCGTTGCTTATGTGTCTTTTAAGCATCTCCAAAGATGGTGATTCTACCACCTCCCTGGGTAGCCTGTTCCAATGCTTGACCCCCCTTTCCATGAAGAAATTTTTCCTAATATCCAGTCTAAACCTCCCCTGGTATAACTTCAGGCCACTTCCTCTTGTCCTGTTGCTTGTCATTTGGGAGAAGAGACCTACCCCCACCTGCCTACAACCTCCTTTCAGGTAGTTGTAGCGAGCAATAAGGTCTCCCCAGCTCTCCTCCTCTCCAGACTAAACAACCCTATTCTCTCAGCTGCTCCTCAGAAGACTTGTTCTCTAGACCCTTCACCAGCTTTACTGCCCTTCTCTGGACATGCTCCAGCACTTCAATGTCCCTCTTGAAGTGATGGGCCCAAAATGGAACACAGTATTCAAGGTGTGGCCTTGCCAGTACCATGTACAAGGGGACGATCAAGTCCCTTGTCCTGCTGGCCACACTGCTTCAGATACAAGCCAGGATGCTATTCACTTTCTTGGTCACCTAGGCACACTGCTGCCTCATGTTCAGCTGGCTGTCAACCAGCACCCCCAGGTCCTTTTCCACCAGGCAGCTTTCTAGCCACTCTTCCCCAAGCTTGTAGCTTTGTGGGGGGTTGTTGTGACCCAAGTGCAGGACCCAGCACTTCTTGTTAAGCCTCATACAATTGGCCTCAGTGGAGTGGATGGAATGGAATATACCGTTTTACTTCTCACTTTCCTTCTGGTAAGGAGAGTGACTACTCTTGCATCTCCTGTTCACAAAAGTAAAGTTTATACTTAAAAAGGAGAAGCCTTATTGGCAGAGGAAGGGGAGAACCTTTGAAAACAGCATGTTGTATTGGGTTTGTGTGGCAAGGTTTTGGTAGCAGGGGAGGACTGTAGAGATGGCTTCTGTGAGAAGATGCCAGGAGCTGTCTATGTGTCCAACAGTCAATGCCAGCTGGCTCCAAGATGAACGTGCTGCTGGGCAAGGCTGAACCAATCAACAATGGTAGTAGCCCCTTTGTGATAACATATTTAAAAAGGGGATAAAACTGCTGGGCAACAGTAGTTGGAAGAGAGGGGAGTGAGACTATGTGAGAGAAACCACTCTGCAGACACCAAGGTCAGTGAAGGAGGGGGAGGAGGTGCTCCAGGCACCAGAGCAGAGATTCCCCTGCAGCCCATGGTGAAGACCATGGTAAAGCAGGTTGTCCTGCAGCCTATGGAGGACCCCACATCGGAGCAGATGGATGTGCCTGAAGGAGGCTGTGATCCCATTGAGAGCTGGCACTGGAGCAGGCTCCTGGCAGGACTTGTGAACCTGTGGGGGACCCGTGCTGGAGCAGTTCATGAAGGACTGTCTCCTGTGGGAGAGACACCACACTGGAGCAGGGGAAGAGTGTGAGGAGTCCTCCCTCTGAGGAGGAAGGAGTAGCAGAGACAATGTGTGATGAACTGACGGCAGCCCCCATTCCTTCTCCCCCTGTGCCACTTGGGGGGAGGTAGGTAATCAGGAGTAAAGTTGAGCCTGGGAAGAAGGGAGGGGTGGGGAGAAGGTGTTTTAAGATTTAGGTTAATTTCTCATTACCCTGCTCTGATTGTGATTGGCAATAAATTAAACTTTCCCAAATTTAGTCTGTTTTGCTTGTGATGGTAATTGGTGAGTAATATCTTCCTGTCCTTATCTTGGCCCATGAGCCTTTCATTATATTTTTTTTTTTTCCTCCCCTGGACAGCTTAAGTATGTTTTCACATTGAGAAGGGAGAATTATACCCAAGCTGGAAAGTAATATTTGGGCATGCTTGAAAGGTGGGGGTTTACACTGTGTGTGTTGTTGTTCTATACGTCTCTTCTGATCCCTTCAATTCATTGAGGGAAAACCAGATACAGTCTGTTAAGAAAACACTCCTGGATGTTACCCTTGCTCTAGGATCTGGCATTGTCTACCTGCCCTGTGTTGGAGAGGGAATTGATTGTACTCTAATGATTTTTTTTTTTTCTTTTAAAGAGCTTTGGGATTTATTTGGCTTTTTGGTTGAAAACTTTTTGTCTTAAAAGGAGCATGTGAAGGACAGCAGCAATGAAATCATAGATTCATGGAATGGTTTGGGTTGGATGGGACCTTAACATCTAGTTCCACCCCCCCTGCTATGGGTAGGGATACTTTCCACTAGATCAGATTGCTCAAAGCTTTAGCCAACTGTCCTTGAACACTTCCAGGGATGGGACATCCACAGCTTTGCTGGGCAACCTGTTCCATTGTCTCACCACCCTCACAGTAAAGAATTTCTTCCTGGTATCTTTCTCTTTCAGTTTAAAACAGTTATCCCTTGTTCTATTGCTATGCTCACTGCTAAAGAGTCCCTCTATCTTTCCTGTAGGCTCTCTTTAAGTACTGGAAGGCTGCTATAAGGTCTCCCCAGAGCCATCTTCTTCTCTAGGCTAAACAACCCCAACTCTCTCAGCCTGTCCTCATAGAGGAGGTGCTCCAGCCCCCTGATCATTGTGACCCTCCTCTGGATAGCACCTGAGCAGGTACATGTCTGTCTTATACTGGGGGCTCCAGACCTGAACTCCAGGTGGGGTCTCACAAGAGCAGAGTAGAGGGGGGGAGAATCACCTCCCTTGTCCTGCTGTCCACACTTCTTTTGATGCAGCCCAGGATGCAATTGGCTTTCTGGGATGCTAGCTCACATTGCCAGCTCATATTCAGTTTTTCATCTACCAATACCCCCAAGTCCTTCTCTGCAGGGCTGCTCTCAATCCACTCATTGCCCAGCCGGTATCTATGTTTGGGATTGCCCCAACCCAGATGCAGGACCTTACACTTGGCCTTGTTGAACTTCATGAGGTTCCCATGAGCCCACCTCTCTAGCCTATTGAGGCCCCTGTGGATGGCATCACTTCCCTCCAGTGAATCAACCACACCACTCAGCTTGGCATCATCTGCAGACTTGCTGAGGCTGCACATTAGGTCCATGTCCCTGAAAAAGATGTTAAATAATATTGGTCCCAATGCAGACCCCTGAGGGATCCCATTTGTCACTGATCTCCACCTGGACATTGAACTGTTGACCACAATTCTTTGAGTGTGACCATCCAGCCAATTCCTTATTCACTGAGGGATCCACCTGTCAAATCCCTGTCTCTCTAGTTTAGAGACAAGGATGTTGTGCAGGACAGTGTCAAAAGCTTTGGACAAGTCCAGATAGATTATGTCAGTGATGCAAAAAAACCCCTCAGAATGAAGAAAACTGCTAAGAGACTTTTTGTACTTTTAGCAGCAAGGTATTTATTTTCTGCACAGGGGAGGAGGTGGTTTGCACCACAGAAACTTGCTCTGAAGTACAGGTGTAAAACAGGCTAACTTATACACTTGACATACATGATTGCAACACCTCCTCATACATTATTCATGTAATTACAACATCTCATTGCATATTAATGATGGGCAGAGTCTAGGCGGGGCCTGGGCAGAGTTTAGGCAGAGTGGCATCAATTTTTAGTGGGTTGTTCTGGCCTTTGGCTTCAGTCAGGTGGTCTTCCTCAGAGTTGAACTTTTCAATTTTCTTTCATAAGTGACCCTGCCAGGATCTTGTATGTGAATCTTGGCTTATTACCATTTTCTTCTATTGATGTGTCTAACTCTACCTAATTTATGATTTCTAGTACCTGGTACAGTGATTTCCAACAATGGCTTAGGCCTGGGTACAGTGAGCAAGAACAGGGCGATTCAGCACTACATGCTATGGTTCCTCAGTAACCAAATTGAGCAATCTTGTAAGGCAGGACAGAACTTCTACCTGAGACTTTTTCTCAGGTGAATCTTTAGGGTTTTAGGCCTTTTTCCTTTTCATCAGTCACTCTGTCCTTATCCACCAATGCTGTAACCCCATCATAGGAGGCCACCAAATTAATCAGGCACGATTTGCCCTTAGTGAAGCCATGTTGGCTGTCACCAATCACCTCTCTCTTCTCCATGTGCCTTAGCACAGTTTTCAGGAGGACCTGCTCCATGGTCTTGCTGGGCACAGAGGTGAGTCTGATCTGCCTCTAGTTCTGTGGGTCTTCCTTTTTTCCCTTTTTAAAAATGGGGGTTATGTTTCCCCTTTTCCAGTCAGTGAGAGCTTCACCAGTCTGCCACAACTTTTCAAATATGATGGATAGTGGCTTAGCAACTTCATCTGCCAGTTCCCTTAGGACCTTTGGATGTATCTCATTAGGTCCCATGGAGCTGTGCACATTCAGATTCCTTAGACATTCTCAAACCTGATCTTCTCCTATGGTGGGATGTACTTCATTCTCTTAGTCCTTGCTTTTGGAGCCTGTGAATTGGGTGGCATGGCTAGAGCACTTGCTGGTGAAGACTGAGGCAAAAAAAGTTGAGTACCACAGCCACCTTCATGTCAGTTGTAGCCAAGTCTCCCGTTTCACTCATCAGGGGGGTACAGTTTCTTTCATCTTCCTTTGTTATCCTGTGTACCTGAAGGAAACTTTCTTGTTAATTTTTATGTCCCTAGTCAAGTTCAGCTCCAGCTGTGCCTTGGCTTTCCTGATCCATTCCCTGCACTGTTGGGCCATATCCCTATAATCTCCCCAGGATGTATATCCCTGCCTCCACTGCCTATGCATTTTGGGTTTGTGTTTTTTGTGGTTTAGTTTGGCTAAGAGGTCTTGACTTAGCCAAGCTGGCCTCCTGCTTCCCCTACCCAACTTCTTGCATTTCAGGATTGAGAGCTCTTGCACCCTAAGAAAATTGTCGTTAAATATCTCCCAGCTCTCATTTGCTCCTTTGCCTCTGAGAGCAGTTTCCCAAGGGATCCCACATGCTAGCACCCTAAACAGCTGAAAGTTTGCCTTTCTGAGATTTAGGGTCCTGTCTCTACTTTTTACCCATCTTGTACCCCTCAAGATTGAGAATTCCACCAGAGCATGATCACTGCAGCCCAAGCTACCTCTAGTCTTGATCTCTCTGATAAGTTCTTCTGTATTAGCGAGCAACAGGTCCAGAAGTGCCTGTCCTTTGGTTGGGCTCTCTATCACCTGTACTAGGAAGTTGTCCTCAATGCACTCCAATAGTTTCCTGGACTACTTGCAGTTTGCTGTGCTGCTTTTGCAGCAGATGTTCAGGTGGTTGAAGGCCCCTATCAGGATCAGGGCCTGCAAGTGTGATGCTTCCTGCAGTTGAAGAAAGAACTCTTTGTCAACCTCCTCTTCTTGATCAGGTGGCCTGTAGTAGACACCAACCACAAAGTTTCCTTTGTTGTACCACCACTTGCAGAGCTATAATTGGAGTGTGGCAGTGAGATTTGATAGTCTGACTTAATCCTGCAGCCATTTCTATCTATGACTCTCCCCAACCTCAGGAAACCAATTTTAAAAATGTTTGGAGACATGTGCAAAGCAAGCCAGATCTTTGCAGATGATCCAGCTGGGGAGTATGGGGAAGTGGGGGAGGGACAGGCAGGTGTTTGTAAGGAGAACCAAAAGTTACATGTATGTGTCAATACACATGTTGATAAAATCTTAGACTTCATTGCACAATAACTGTCACACATTTTTCCTGAAAAAAATGAGCTGCTGCTTAAAGAGTACAGTCTTGACACTTTGTGTTTGTTTTGTCCAGAACTGCTTTGATGATGGCTTGTGAAGCTGGTAGCCTTAACATGGTGGAAGCCTTTCTTAGGAAAGGTGTAGATGTCTTTGAACAGAATGCCCTGCATTACTCCAAGCTCTCCAAGGATATAGGGTTCCAGAATCTCCTATCATCAAAGTTATCTCAGGATGTGGGTATGTAAGAGATGACGATCTGCAGTTTGTCACTTCTTGAATTGGCTACACGTATATTTAGCAATGAACAAATTTACTTCATACGGCAGTCTGAAAAATTTCAAAAGCCATCTTCAAGATGGTCTGGCTGAGGTTTCCCAAAAGCAGGAAAATGTGGTCTTTGCCATAAATGGTAATATTTAGCATGAGATAAAGTACTGAGCAAGGCAAAAAGAGGTGTTTTGTAGAAAGAAAATGTAAGCTAATGTAGCAGCATCGTGAAGTCTTGCATACAATTTGGAATAGATCCTCTTTTATTATGTGAAAAAGTGGAAATATAGCTCCTCAGTAGAGGGATTGGAGAAGGATCTAATGCAGACAGAGGGCTTTATGGTCAAGCTAAGACATATTTCTAAAGTAGGAAGATAATGTGCAAGAATGGTGTGAGACTATAGTAGAATAAGAATTGTCACAATCCTTTGAATTATATCTCAATATGAAACACAAAAAGCAGCAGAGAAAGGATGGAATTTGGAAATTAAAGTATATTTCTCAGATTTCAGTCAGGAATTAAAAAACCAAACAAAGCATTTATGATGTGGGAAGTAGAGCTGAGAGATGGATTAGGAATGGCAAATAACTTGGATAGCTATTCTTAATTCCACTTCTTTTCTGCTTCACAGATACAAAGTCACCAACAAAAGTAAAGCAGGTATTTGTCCTTTTGGTTTTAAAAATACTCAGGCTATATAGGCTTGTAACTTAAAAAAAATAATGTGATGTACATGACTAGAAGCACTAGTAAATGTCACTGTGAGATGCGCTGCCATTGACTACTCTGTAATGTGAAAGATTTTTGTTGCTTATTTAAGAAATGTGTTTCACGAACATCACTTTTAGAGAGTTCTCTGTAATAGTAGCCAGCACCCTCATTGAGAAAAGGGAAGGGAGAATGTGTGTGTGCCAGGAAAATACTCCACTTTTCTCATGTGTAATGCAGGATCTTGGCTCTTGGACTCCCTATCTCTTCAAACTGTAGAGAAGATGATCTAGAAAGGTTCTCTGTTTCCAAAACACATAATTAAAGGTTATACCTGGTCACATCTTACTGGAGACACCCACCTGTGAGAATCTCAGCAGAATTAGGCAATTAATAAGTTTTTACATTTTTTTCATTTAGTATCATGATATCTTGGAGTGCAAGTACTTGTAGACCTGCTGGAAATGGATGAGGGTGCAATGCATTGATTGTTCCTTCTCTGAGTGGAGAGGTGGGTTGTTTGGAGAGCTCAGGCAGAAGCTGATAGAGAGGAAAGATGGTAGCTGTTAAGAATTACATGACTGGACTATGTATGAATGGAAGTATTTAAGATCACTAGTGTTAAACTTATTGTCAGCTTCTGCTTTTTCACTAAATCTTGTTTGTTTTCACTGAAGCATAAATACAAGGGGGCTATTCTTATTGTCAGGCATGTTTATATCTTTGCGTTAGTAGAGATGTAGTCTTTACATAGGAAAAAAACGATAAGGCACTGCATGAGCTGCTAAAGTTGATATAATGTGGGGTTTTATTTTTTTATAAAACCTTGCTCTAACTTTCTAACCAAACTATCAAACCTACCTTTTCTGGCTGGTGAAACTTTCAGCATGATCAAGGCTCTCAATTAAGTTCAGAAAGAAGTGGAACTCCAAAACAATGCAAAGCCCCACCTCTGCCTATCAGTCCTATTCAGGTAAAGAAAACACCAATTTTGAGATGCTTTTAGGGGTTGAAAAACATTTTGAGCATTATGTGAATTATGTGGTCTGGATTTCTCTGTCACTGTTATTTTATTCCTGACTTACTGTGAGTGCTTTTCCTGACATTAGGATGACACCATGAAAGAACATGTTGGTTAGGTTGATTAAAAAATTGCTTGAAATATATCATGTACAACTGTACAAATTTTACTGTACAATTGCTTCTTCGATCTAAAGTTGAAGGTCTCCTGGTTTTGCTGATTTCCATAAGTGAGTATGTACATTTTAAATATATATATACACACACATTATTATATTCATATATACATATAAAATTAAAATACTTAAATAGTTTTATATAGTATCAAAATGCAGTTTAACAGTTAGATTTAATGTTAAACAGGAATGTTACCTGTATAGCAGCTATACTGCATGTATAATACTGACTCAGAAGAACACTGAATACTTAGATCTGCTCTTTGAAAACTAACTAGAGTTGTGACTTACATTAGTGCAGGGAAAAGTACTCTTAGTGTGTGTGTGTGTGTGTGTGTATGGGCACTATGTATTCATATAAAAATCTTTTACAGCTTAGTGATTGTCCTCCACACTAATCAACTTCAACTCCCATGACTGGAAAAGAGCAGGCTGCCTTTGCTGACCAAGTGTGCAAAGTATCAAAGTTTTCTGTTCTTATTAAGCTTGGGGAAGGAAAGTACAGTACCTTATTAATCTAGTTTGCTAACTGCAGAGTCTCCTGTGAATTAATTAGCTGAGTTTTAGGAACAAAAAGGAATCAAAATCTGTTTCAATGTAATTTATAAAGCAAGTGTGGATTACTTTAATGTTTACTTGTTGCAGAATGGATGAAGAGAACGGCCACGGTTCCATAGAAGGACTGTGTGATACAGCTTTTGACATAAGTCTGGAGTGAACCAAGCTAGGCCGCAGCGGGAAATTACCAGGCTTGCTAAAAATGGAAAATTACCAGGCTTGCTAAAAGGGAAGAGAGATAAGGTCATGCTGACCTTGTGCCTAATGTTGTAAATAACTTTGAGGAATTCGCGTAGACAAGAGAGGAAAAAAAAATATATGTAGCTAGCTATCCGCAGAAACCGCAAATAGGAGGATGTATGAAAGTGTAACCCTTTAGAGCTTAGCCAATCAGCAGATGATTTGTAGGCATAATTAACTGGAATGTTGCAGAATGGATGAAAGAGAACGGCCACGGTTCCATAGAAGGACTGTGTGATACAGCTTTTGACATAAGTCTGGAGTGAACCAAGCTAGGCCGCAGCGAGAAATTACCAGACTTGCTAGAAATGGAAAATTACCAGGCTTGCTAAAATGGAAAATTACCAGGCTTGCTAATAAGGGAAGAGAGATAAGGTTGCTGACCTTGTAAATAACTTTGAGGAATTCACATAGATAAGAGAGAAAGCTATCCGCAGAAACCGCAAATAGGAGGACGCATGAAAGTGTAATCCTTTAGAGCTTAGCCAATCAGCAGATGACTAGTAGGCATAATTAACTGGAACTGTATATAAGACATAATCGCGCCGTAATAAATTGAAGCTTGCTCTATCACTCACATTGAGTCGGCCGCATGCTTCCCCTCGCTCGTCGCAAGTGGCGCCCGAACAGGGACCCCCAATCCCTGTTCTTCACCGGACAGCGAGGACGGAGAAGCACTGGTAGCAGCAACCAGGGAGCAAAGATCGACTGATGCTGGCATCGTGCCCGATCCGTGCTTGAACCAACATTAATCAAGGAAGGTTCGCCGTCCGTGAGTGACTACCCAGGGAAAAGGCTGCATCTTAATCAAGGAAAAGAACTGTTAAAGCGCGCTATGGAAAAGAGGTAGCACTGCTCTTTTACAATGCTTTTTAGAAAAGCGGGGAGTAGGCCCTTTAAAAGATCTGGCCGGGTTAATTGCATTAGGTAGAGCAAAAGGATATTTTGCAGATCCTGAGCATATGTTTGAAGTAGAAGAATGGCGTAATTATGGGGATTGTTTATGGGATTCAGTAATTGATGATGATAAAGCTGCTAAGAAATTAATGAAACCTTGGAGAGAAGTTATTAATTGTTTAAAAAGATATAAAGTTGAAAAACAAATGGCAGCAGCTGCTTCCAGCCGACTCGAACGGTCTGACCTGGCTGCTGGGCGTCTTATGGCAGGAGGTGATTATTTTACCCCCCCTGCCTCGGGAATCCCTGTTCCTGTTGTTCGCCGACCCTCAGACCATCCTCCTCCCCCTCCTCTTCCGGAAGAAAAGCTTGTCCCTCGGCACCACCTCAAGAGGAGGTGCAGGGAGAATCACAAGAAGTGAAACTGAGGAGGAGACAAGTGACAAAAATGAGGGGCAGATGGGAAGTTAAAACTGATTCAGCTAATAAAACTTTTAAACCGCCTTGCCTTCACCCGCAGCCACGACTAATTCGAGTCGGTTGGGACAAAATAGTCCGAGAAGCGATGGAACAAAAAGACTTTGATGTCGTAGCTCAAATTAATCATCAAGCCTATCCAGTAATTTATACTGTTGATAATGCAGGAGTAATGACAGGAGAACATCATACTTTAGACTGGAAAATATTAAATCAGTTACGGAGTACAGTTAATGAGTCAGGTTTACATGGCGAACCTGCAAGGCAAATGTTAAACTATATTTGGAGTAGCGGAATGCTTTGTCCAGAAGACATTAAAAATATAATGAGACTCATTTTGAAACAATCACAACAGTTGTTATGGCAAGCCCATTGGCAGAAACTTTGTGAACTGTCTGTACATATGCCTCGCGCACCGAATGATCGTTTAGCGGGTTTAACAGTAGAACAATTTATGGGAACCGGGCCCTTTGCTTCTGTAGAAATGCAGATGCAATCTGGCCCAGATGTTTTATTAGAGTCTATGAGGCTAGCACGAGGAGCCTTACAAAAAGTCAAAACTACACCGGCTACGCCCTCATATATGTCAGTCAAACAAGGAAGGGATGAATCTTTTGCCTCTTTTGTAGATAGGGTTACAGATGCTATTAATTGTGCAGATATGGCTGACTTTATGAAAGGACCTTTGTTAAGACAATGTGTGCTGGAAAATTGTAACTCTTATACAAAAGGCATTTTAGTTACTCTTCCTCTGGATGCCTCTATTGAAACCATGTTAGAGCGAACGAGCAGAGTTCCTGTAGGACCCCAAGCTCTGTTAGTTGAAGCGCTTAGGGAGGTAGGGGACAATTTAGTTAAGGCTCAGCAGCAAGCATTTGCAGCCCTCGCTCCACTGAAACCTCCGGATGAACGTCGAGACAGAATACACCATCGAAGGGACTATATATGTTTTCGTTGTGGACGTTCGGGTCATACGCGCCGGCAGTGTCGAGAACGCCAAGTATGGTGCCAAAACTGTCAAATAATCATAATACCGCAGCTTGCCGGCGTTCGGGAAACGGGAAGCGGAGCGCCAGGAGTCACGGCGCGCCGACCCCAATAGCGGCTCCAGCAACCTGCATGCCGATGACTGTCCCCAGCCAGCTCCCCAACCAACAACCAACACCTCCCGCCTTCAACCAGCCACAAATTTACGACCAGCAACCCGAGGGAGCCTCGGATTGGATCTGGCAACAGCAATAGACATTACTCTACTTGATAATCGTCCACAGAAAGTTGCCACAGGAATCAAAGGACCTATAATGATAAACGGACAACCTCATGGAGCTTTACCGCTGGGTCGTTCTTCCACTGGCCTCAAGGGACTCTTTGTTTTACCAGGACTTATTGATTGTGACTATAAAGGAGAAATTTTTATAATTGTTCAAACAAGTTTTCCACCTATATATATTCCTAAAGGTAGTCGCATTGCTCAATTAATACCACTCCAACACTTAACTCACCAAATGTCTGCAATCTCCAATCATGATTGCGGGACAGATGGTTTTGGGTCCACAGGAGGCTTAGCAATGTTGACTGTACCTATGAATCAACGACCACTCGCCCAAATTATTCTTGTACATGGGACTGATAAAAAACACATGACTGCACTTTTGGACACTGGTGCCGATATCACAATCATCGCACGTGGTCAGTGGCCTTCTTATTGGCCACTGCAACACGTCCCTGGAGGAGTTGAAGGAGTAGGGGGAATAGCGCCTGTTCAGCGCAGTCAACAAAGAATACAAATCATCATAGATGGAAAAACAGCGATACTACATGTTACTGTTATGCCCTTACCTAGTGGAGTGAATGCACTCATCGGAAGAGATGTGTTGAATCAATTAGGAGTACTACTTACTACAAATTCACCTTTTTAGGAACGGTCACTGTCAATTGGACTTTCCCGATTCCTTTGAAATGGCTAACAGAAGAGCCTGTTTGGATCGGACAGTGGCCGTTGAAAAAGGAAAGTCTGCAACAAGCACATTTGCTAGTTCAAGACCAGTTAACACAAGGTCATCTTAAACCGTCAACCAGTCCTTGGAATACACCGATATTTGTAATCCAGAAAAAATCAGGAAAATATCGGCTTTTACATGATCTACGAGCAGTGAATCAACAAATGCAAGCAATGGGAGCCTTACAACCGGGTCTTCCTAATCCTGCTATGTTGCCCACCGAATGGCATTTATTAATAATTGACTTAAAAGACTGCTTTTTTACGATTCAGCTACACCCCAATGACACTCAACGATTTGCATTTACATTGCCATCGGTTAACAGAGAGGGACCTGACCAGCGATTTGAATGGACTGTGTTACCACAAGGCATGAAAAATAGCCCTACCCTGTGTCAGCTATTTGTTGATGCTGCTCTCCAACCTATTTGAAAAGCATGGCCTCATGTTATTATTTACCATTATATGGATGATATTCTATTTGCTCAAAAACAGCCTTTCACTGAACAACAGGAGACCTTTTTACAATGACAGTTAGAGACGCAAAATCTCGTCATAGCAACTGAAAAGGTCCAGCGTTCACCCGCATGGAAATATCTTGGCTGGAATATTACTCAGTCACAAGTGAGTCCACAAAAATTAACCATTTGTAAAGATCTGCATACCCTCAATGATGCTCAAAAGTTATTGGGTGACCTCCAATGGCTACGCCCAGTAGCAGGCATCACCAATGATGAACTAGACGTGTTACGACCTTTATTAAAAGGAACAGATCCATCTAATCCTGTTATTGTTTCTAAGGATCAACAAGTTATGATTCAACAACTCAGTGAGCGGGTTGTAGAGCGTGCAGTAGATCGAATTGACCCTAATCTTCCTGTAGACCTCACTGTGTTAAACGGTCCCTCACACTTTACTGGTGCACTTACACAGTGCAAAAAGAAAAAGGGGAGACTGTGAGAGTATTAGAGTGGATCTTTACCAAAATGCAACCAAAGACTACCATCCAAGAAAAAACGCAAAATTTGGCAGAAATCATTCGAAAAGGAAGAACGCGAATTTTACAAATTACCGGAATGGAGCCAAATGTCGTGTATCTACCAATACGCAGAGAAGACTTGGAGTGGTGGTTGCAGAATTCATCAGCTTTACAGTTAAGTTTATTAAGTGAAGCTCTGGAGATTAAAGTTGAGCCTTTAAAAGCACCTATATTAAAATGGATTAGTAATTATGACTGGTTAAAGCGTCCGAAACGAAGTGAGCGACCCTTAGCGGATGCTATCACAGTTTATACGGATGCAGGGAAACGCTCAAGAAAAGCAGCAGCAACATGGCACGAGAACAATCAATGGCACCACCAAATCCTTCCTGCGAAAGCAGGAGATTCGTTACAAACTTTAGAGCTAGCTGCTGTTGTATGGGTATGTACCCAATGGATACATGCGAGGTTAAACATTGTAACGGACTCGATGTATGTTGCAGGAATCGTAAGCCGAATTGAAGATGCTCGCCTTAAAGAAGTGCAAAGTCAACGGCTGTTTGAACTCCTTAGGCAACTGTTGTCAGCAATACAGCAGCGCACGCAACCCTACTGCGTTATACATATTAGAAGTCATAAATGGTCTGAAGGTTCGGGGGAAGGGAATGCGCGCGCTGACCAGCTCGTGTCTGTAGCAGCTCCACTAAGCGAGTTTGTTAAAGCACGAGAATCACACAACACATTTCACCAAAACACGCGGGGACTGCATCGACAATTTGACATTACAATGGAAGAAGCTAGAGGAATTGTACGAGCTTGTCCTACGTGCAGTCATCATGGACCGGGACTAGGTATCGGAGTGAACCCCAGAGGACTTAAAGCCAGAGAGTTGTGGCAAATGGATGTCACTCATGTTGCTGAATTTGGCAGATTAAAATATGTACATGTTACAATTGATACATATAGTAAATTTGTATGGGCTACAGCACAAACAGGGGAACGAGCACTCCATGTAATAAGGCATTTAACAAGTTGTTTTGCTGTCATGGGAGTGCCACAGACAATAAAGACTGATAATGGCCCTGCTTATGTCAGTGAAAAAATGAGACGTTTTTGTCAAGCATGGGGAATGCGACATATTACAGGTATTTCTCACTCTCCCACGGGACAAGCAATCATTGAAAGAACACATCAGACATTAAAGCAATATTTACAAAAGTTTGAGAAGATTACAGATGTACAAGAGAGACTTGCTAAAGTTCTTTTTGTGTTGAATCATCTATGTATATTTGCAGAACAGCAAGAATCACCTGCATGGTTACATGGGTATCTTAAATCATGTAAATATGATGTTCCAATGTTTGTTATGTACAGGGATCCTTCAACTAGTTTGTGGAAAGGGCCAGCAGAAGTAAAGTATGCTGGAAGAGGTTATATGTGTGTACTTACCCCCACAGGGCCGCAGTGGATCCCAGCAAAATGGACCAAAGCAGCAGTGACTGATGCTCCAGTAACCAATGTCAACTCGTGATTGATTTATTAATATTGTTTTAGCTATATTTTAAGCATAATGTTGAGAATTGTTGTGTTAATTAATTTTGTTGTCGTAGTTGTAGCTTTTGTGCCTAAATCATTGTTTGATTTGTGAGAAAATGTATGGGTAACTTTAAGTAGAGCTATTAACACAACCACGTTTTGTGCGAGTTTGTCAACCCCTAGCGTACCCTTTTTAACTTGTTTAGTAGGTGTGCCGTTAAATGACTCAGATTGGATCGCCCTTAACCAGTCTCTTAACCAGATGCCAAAAGTTACCATATTGGCTCGAGGTAATAATATGAGCAGCTTTTTTGAAAAATTTGATAACTGGGATGACAAACTCCCTATTGGTCCTAGCCCTCAAGAAATCGAACTAGTCGATTCACTAAATGCCTCTTATTGTGTATATTTGAATTCTTCCCGGTACCCTTGTGCTGGTGAAGCCTCTAACATGCCTTGTAGTACAACTGCTATCACTCCCGTATATCCAATTAAGAATCAGTTTAATTGGAGTGTTTGGTGTAACCATACCAGTCGAAATCTGTCTAATCCTGCACCTGGAGTATTATATCCTAGGAAATTACCCCCTGGTTTGTTTTTATTTGTGGTAATAGAGCATGGAATGGAATACCCTCAATGCCTGTAGGTGGTCCATGTACCATCGGTCGTCTGAGTTTAGCCTTACCACATATTCATCCTAACAAATCAAATCCAGTGAGATGGAGAAGAGACACTTCCCAGATCCTTGGTAACACCTGTGATGATAACGTTCAACTTTGGAACAAATGGGAGGTATTTTTTGCTTCGTTATTTATCCCAGGTGCCGCCGCTGCTCGGGCCCACAAAAATTTAGAAACGCTGTCTTGTTGGGTGGTTAAACAAGCCAACCTCACCAGCAGAGTTTTATCAGACCTAGCTGATAGTTTAACTATTGTTCAACATGCTGTTTTGCAAAACCGCATGGCCATTGACTTTTTACTATTAGCACATGGACATGGCTGTGAAGATTTTGAAGGCATGTGGTGTATGGACCTTGAAGATAATTCAAGCTCCGTACATAAAGAAATCAAACAATTGATGGAACATTCTCAAAAAATTCAACAAGATGTTGGATTTTTTGGCCTTGAAAGCTTAACAAATTGGCTTGGGATAGGAGGCTGGTTAAAAAGACTGTTGCAAAGTGTGTTGCTTATAGTAATAATTGTTATCATTGGATTTATATGTTTAAGCTGTGCTCTCTCTTGTATTCGAAAATTATTTGAGCGTGTAACTGGACCAGTTTTCCTTGTCCAAAAAGAAAAAGGGGGAATTGTTGCAGAATGGATGAAAGAGAACAGCCACGGTTCCATAGAAGGACTGTGTGATACAGCTTTTGACATAAGTCTGGAGTGAACCAAGCTAGGCCGCAGCGGGAAATTACCAGGCTTGCTAAAAATGGAAAATTACCAGGCTTGCTAAAAATGGAAAATTACCAGGCTTGCTAAAAATGGAAAATTACCAGGCTTGCTAAAAATGGAAAATTACCAGGCTTGCTAATAAGGGAAGAGAGATAAGGTCATGCTGACCTTGTGCCTAATGTTGTAAATAACTTTGAGGAATTCGCGTAGACAAGAGAGGGAAAAAAAATATATGTAGCTAGCTATCCGCAGAAACCGCAAATAGGAGGATGGATGAAAGTGTAACCCTTTAGAGCTTAGCCAATCAGCAGATGATTTGTAGGCATAATTAACTGGAACTGTATATAAGACATAATCGCGCCATAATAAATCGAAGCTTGCTCTATCACTCATATTGAGTTGGCTGCTTGCTTTCCCTTGCTCGTCGCATTTACTGAATATGTAAATAGTTAGTCATAAGTTAGTAAGTATTTAGGAATATGGTTATGAAAGTATTAATGCTGTGAGAGCTCATTATCTAATACCAGTGAAGTGTATGGCATTGTGCAATGTGAAAAGTAGAGACCCTTTCACCAAATACATCAGGGAAATATGTGTGTGCATTCTGTCTGATCTTTACCTTATTGTATTGAATATATATATTTTTTAATATATCACATTATATTGCAATTATTTATCACAGGGGCTGCAGCCTTCCAAACTACCTATGAGATAGTTGCCCGTGTTTCTTTAACTTTTATTGAGAACTGGGCAATGGAACTTGAATGTCTTTAGTGGACTTTGAAATACTTGTCACATGCTACAATTAAACAAGACCCCAGAAATAAAAGAAACCCACTTTGACAGGCTTTATCCGGCAAGATCTATACTATCTCTACTTATCTTTGGTGAACTGTCCAACTTTACATCTGCTTTCTGGGAAAGCATTTTCTTTTTCTGTCTCAGCAGGAAGAATTCAGCTTCTTGCATTGAGATAATAAAGACAGACTGAGTGACAGCACAACAAGTATACAATAACACTTAATCCTTATTTTTGTATTTGGTTAGGTGTTTCAACAACATTCATGTTGAAATCTTGTCAGAAATCCACTGTTTCTTTCCACTTAGAATGTGAGACACAATAAGAATTGGGAGTAATGTTTTGTAACTTCACTAGCAGCTCCCCACCAAAACCTCCTGCTTCTATTGGGTGATCTAACACATTTTTGGGAAACAGTTTCTAGGAACAGTTCACTGTTCACACTTAGTGGTCATGGGAACAAACTGTTTCATTTGAAAGGTTAGAATAACTAACTATCTACCAGATCATCTTTTTGAAAGCTTTTGAATCCTTTTTTTTTCCTCTCTAAAGGTGTGGATAGTTTATTGGATGTGAGTTCTGAAGCTGACCAGCAAGATCTACTTCTGTTGATGCAAGCAAAAATCACTTCCTTGACATTGCACAATAAGGAGCTAAAGGACAAATTACAGGTGGCATATTTTTGTGCTGTTCTAGTTCTCTGTTAATCTGCTAGCAGAACAAAGACCTGCTTACTGTTTTAGAGAGATGTGCTGTGAAGATAATTTAATGAGCTTGTTGGTGGTAAGATCATGGAAACACTCTGTCCCAAAGGATTCAATCAGTGTTTTGATCTTCTCATTTTTCCCATAAATTACTGAATAACTGTTTATTATGATAACCACATTCTAAAATATGTTAACAGTTGTATTAGCAGAATTTTAATTTGCATAGCTTTGATTATTAGCTTATGGAGATCAGACCAGACTTTCAGAGGAGCTTGGCACTTATTGCCTTCTCTTGCTGTAGATGACTAAATGGGAGCAGCTGCATTTTGAATTTTTCTAAAAACTTTTTTCCATGGTGCTTTAATTGTCTGTCTCTGTAGGATGTGGCAAGATTTCCTAGCTTGCTCTATTCTAAAAAATATAATCATGTACTTGTTTTTATTGTGCAATTGTTTGGGTTTCTTTTTGCACAGGAAAGAACACCTAAAGAAATGGATTCAACCACAGAAACTTATCGTTCATCCCAAACAGAGTTTGATCAAACAGCAGACAGATAAAGTGAGTTCTCCGCTCAGGAGCTGAGGTCTACAATAAATGTCACCCAAATTTAAGAAAAATCGGCAAGCCCCAGTGAAGTAAAAATGAAATACCTCCAGGAAGACTTAAAGGATATGCAGAGGAAATTAGAGAATTCTGAAGCCAAAAGAAAGCACATAGAAGCTCAGGTCCAGTCTAGAGTCCCCAAAACAGATCATTTAAATAGCACAGACATTTCAGGAAATGGTTCTGATCTTAACGTAAAGTTCCAAGAAATCCAAAACAGATACGAGGAAGCTGTGAAAGAGGTTTTGAATGTACAAAGGCAAATGAAGCTGAGTGTTTTTTCCTCTGAAAGTGAAGAAACCAATTCTGAACTGAGTAGGTTGAAGGTTACATGCAAAGAAGTTGAAATGCTTAAGCAAGAATTGAAGAGAGCATTGGAGGAAAGTGAAAGACAAAAAGAGAAAGTGAGAGCACTACAGAAAAAGTTTGAAGAAAGAGAAGAATGTGGCAAGCAAATTGTCTGTGGAAGAGTGTGAGGAAATAAAGATTTCATATTGTTCAGTTATTGATAACATTAATCAAGAGAAAGCATTGTTGATTGACAATGAGAGGTACAAAGAAGGGCAAGAAGAAATTAAAAGGCTACAGGACAAGCTGACAAATTGGACACAGTTGGAATCTAGTGCTGAAGCTGGAGAAATGAAAGATGCAATGCAAAGAATGATAGATGAGCTCAACAGAAAACAGTGAATTGTCTCAGTTGTACAAAGCACAAACAAAACTTGAAGACTATAGGAAGACAAAAGCTCTAGATGATATAGCTTTGGACTACATTCCTAGGGATGAACATGAAAAACTGATCCAGGTAACAAATTCTTTGAAAAACAAAGCAGAGAATGAGTTATCAGAAATGAAAACCCAGTACACAAAAGTATTAGATGAAGCAGAAGTACTAAAGCAACTATTAGACACTCAGAAACAAATGCCAATCACCGTCAGGTGATGAATGGACTCAGAAATACTGTAAAGGAAATGGAGGAAGAAATAAATGAGCTGAAAGGACTGCTTACCAACAAGGAAAGTGAAGTAAGAAACCTACAGAAGGAATTACTGGAAGAAAAAGTTGCAATTAATGAAGCAATGGTACCCAAGACTACATATGAAAAGCTCCAGTCATCATTAGAGAGTGAAGTTAGTGTTTTGTCTACCAAACTGAAGGATGTAATCAAAGAGAAGGAAAATGTGTCTTTAGATGCTATGCAACTGAGAAATTAAGTTTTGCACTTGAAAGAAGAGAAAGAAGGTATGCATACTCTACTTGAAGCAAAGAAACGGGAGGTGACTGGTCTTCACCAAAAGTACCATCAAGCTCAAGATGATCTTGAAATGAAAAGATATTCTGAAAGCTCATCAAAACCAAAAGAGGATAAAGATGAAAAGGTTAGTGATTCAGGTAGCACATGAGTTCAGACTGCAAAACATGTTGGATGGTGCATGGGTGACCTAATAGACAATGTTGTGTCAAGTGTCACAGTAGAGTAACTTCTGAGTGCATTTGCCCATCTAAAAATTCAGATATCAAAGTCAAAGAAGTTTTCAATATGTTTGACTTTACAGTTGGTTTTCCTCTTCTGTGGAGATATGCATGACCTTTCAATTTACCTCTTTTAAGTTCTGCTTAGGTTGGATTCACACTGTTTAGGCAACTGAAGTCAAAGAATTGGGATTTACAGCAGGAAGAGATTCCAGAGGAGACAAGAAAATAAAATATCAGAAAGGAACAAAATTTCACTGAGTTTACTATATCATCTCAATGTCAGCATGAACCAACTATTTTTACTCTGCAACTACCATATCTATCACTACAAATTTCTTTATAAAAAGCTATGTATTTTGTTGGCTGTGAATAGCTGGCCTATGTTTGGTATGTTTTTGTCTTGTGTTCAGCAGCAGTGTCTGTAAAGGTGGTAAATGTTTACAAACAATCCTTGTTTGTAAATATTGCTGGCTTTCAGAACAAGGAATGCATTTTAAATTGGCAGGGCTACGAGGGGGGACAGAGAAGCATTAACCCTTTGCTTACATGTCTGTCCATTGAGTTTACATCTTGGTTTTCCCTACTTCTTAAATTTAAGTCACAAATACTCCCAAGATGAGACCCATGAATATACAGTATGCCTTGTAGCTTTTCATGAAAACCTATTTTTGCCTCCCTAGATCAATGAAATGTCCAAGGAACTTAGCAAATTAAAAGAAGCATTGAACAGCTTTTCTCAGCTTTCCTACTCAACCAGTGCCCCCAAAAGACAAAGCCAGCAGCTGGAGGCATTACAACAAGTGAACCAGTTGCAAAACCAACTGACTATAAGTGTGATAATTCACAAACCCATTATTCCCAGTTCTCCCAAGATGTGTGTGCCATTCCTGACTCTGCCTTATTTAAAATGGAGCACAGTCAATGAGTACAAGGAAAGGAATTTTCATCCAGAAATTCTATAATGGTCTGAAACATTTTGGAATCTGCAGTTCACAAATTGCTCCTCAGAAACAGTCTAACTAAAGAAAGCTGTTTCCCCACTATATTTCCTCAGATAAATAGTAGAGCAAAGTTCCTGTACTTGTAGTAGAATGCAGTGGCCAGACCTGCTGCTGAGACCCTGATTTGTGAAAAATATGGACAGTGTGCAGTGGATTTGTGTTTTTTCTCAGGAACTTGTGGATTGATTCATCAGATGAAGTCTTTTGGTTTTTTTTAAGCTAAAATAAGTTTGACTTCTTGAAAGAAAATAGTCACTGAAGGTGTGAAGTTTCAAATCAAGCAAGTCCATAGGGAGCACAGTTTATTCTCTGAACTTCTCTAGTGCTTAAAGATTTTTAAGATTGTACTTGTTTGTGCATGAAAGGTCCAGTCTTCTAAGCCAAGTTGAGCCATTTCCAAGAGCTTGCCTGTCCAAAAGAGCATTTTAGTTCACTGTAGAGTGTGAAAAAAAGGTACTGTCCGCCAGAGGCCTTTGAGAGCTCTGGAGTAACTCTGAAAAGAAAATTCCCAGCCTTAATGGCTTACCTGGTGTCTGCTCTCCTATCCTCCCCAGCAGACAGAAGAGTCAATATGTATATGAGCTAGAAAAATTCCCTTGCAGTGGGAAGAAATAAATAAGCATACTGCATCCTGTCAGTATAAAGGCCCATGGCTGTTTATTATCCCAGTCCACCAAGTCCAAAAGGAACCTTCATCTCCCACTGCTCAAGGACCATCAAAGTAGTGTAAGGTACAAAGATATTCAACATATTAGGAAAGTGGGTAGTATTTAAAACAGGACAAAAGCATTCTTTCCTTCTTGTAGGCTAGCTTTCCTAACAGCTTCACATTATTTTGGAAAGATGGCTTCTGGGATGTGGCAGTCTGTGATAATGAAAAAGGAGTTTGACTTTCCTTGTTTGAATGTTTAGTAATTAGCTGAGGATTTCATGGGTTGAGACCTTTGTAAGCACCTCTTCTTCCCTGGGAAGGCATTAGCTGACAGATGGGTCACTAACATCAGGGAAGAGCTCGGTTGCAGTTGAGGGTTGATTTGTCAGAATATTGTTGGCTTTCCTCAATTCTGATTGCTGATAAGCTCAGAAGTAGAGTATGTGCTCATTCCACATCTTTGAAACTCAGCACTTCTTACAACTACTGTCATCTCACAAGCTTTTTTTACTGGAATGGGTAGAATTACAGCATTTCTGTAGACTACGCTTCCGAGCAAATTCTGTTTTGGATGGCTAGTGGCACAGTACTGTCTGAGCTGGTTTTCCATGCATGCATAAAACTATGGTTTGTAATTCCCCAGAGCTCCCTAAATCTAGTTGGAGAGTTCTGAATTCAACAGTTCTGAATGCTCCGTGACTTTCTGCTTAACTATTTTCTAGTAAACAAAGAAACAGCATCAGGAAATTTTCTCAGTTTACAGGATGCATCTTCTCTGTGCTGTGCAGGTATGGTTGCATATTTTCAGTTACAGAGTATTGGTATTTTAATGAAAGATGTTTCTTCTGCAGATCTAGTAAAAACTTTGCATTTTTTATCTAAGTCATCCTACCCAAAAGGTATGACTGTTTAAACACAAATTTAACACTACTTCCTTTTGGGAAATTGATGTAATTAATATACCTAAAAAATAGTTTGTAAATCTTCTTACGGAGTAAAGTGATGCTTGAATTCAATCATCTTTTCTTTTTCCCCTTGTCTAGGGTCAAATGGATGAAGATGTCCAGAAAGTGCTTAAACAAATTTTATCAATGTGTAAAAGCCAATCACAGAAAAAGTAAAGAAAAAAGCCAAGGAAAACTCCCCATTTTTATTAATTATGTCATGGGTGTTTATCTAGATTTGCCTTATAAGATTTAAAATAGACAATTTGCTGCTTTTGTGTTATTGTGCTATTTGTGAGGTGGATTTGTTTGTCTCTACCACTTCCCATGTGCATTTGTATGTGCAGTAACTAAACACATGCTTGCTTTTCATATCCAAACTGCAAGTATGTTCTTCAGACTTTTCGCTTAGGCCACTCCATGTCATGTTTACCTTGAAAGTACTTTCTGGTTTCCTCAAATAGAGGGAGGTTAATCTAGAGCAGGGGTCCTCAAACTATGGCCCACGGGCCGGATACGGCCCCCCAGGGTCCTCAGTCCGGCCCCCGGTATTTACAGAACCCCCCCACCGGGGTTTGGGGGGGGAAACCAAGCAGCCGCAGATGACCTCCTGCCACTTCATCCGCGCGCCAGCCCCCTGTTTAAAAAGTTTGAGGACCCCTGAAGAGGAAAGCACTCATGTTGCCTAGGTAAAGGTGAAATTCTCCATTAGGTCTTCTGTACTGTTTATAAGCTGCATCTTGTTATTGGGGAGTAATTTAGTTGCTTGATGTTGTAGCACTCAGATTCCTGACATATTGCCATATGCAGTCTTTGGCAGAGCAGAAGTGAGCCTTGCAGCAGTGAGCAGAAGTAGATATTTATGGTAAGCCAAAATATCAAACAGCTACACTTCTTAATATAATATTTAAGATTAATACACCATAAGGTAGCTGTCCCAACCCATCCAATGCACTGAGTACACAAAAATCATACCATGCTTCATAATTTCCTTGAACTGCCTGATAGTAAATGAAACTATTTCAAAAAGTAAAATCATTAGTTTATTGAAGTTCTGTACAAAGCAGTACAGAAGGGTCTGTATAAACAACCCTTTATGACAGATTTAGCTATCTATGCAAGTGTTGGCCATGAAGCTCAGGAACAAAACCAGAACATATACTTTAGACAAGGGATTCTAGTGAACACAGGATGTTTACAGTGAATGTCAATGTCTCATACTTCCTAACTTTACTTTTGTAAAGAACTTCTCTTTGGTATATTTTTATTGGCCCTCTAATGATTTATATTTTTTTTTGTAACTGAACCATTTTTTCTACATAATGTTTGTATTAAGCTTATTAACAAATATTTTTAGGTAATCATGCTTTAGAGAGTTTCTTTTTATACCCACAAGTATTCAGTAATAGTGAAGCATAGTGAAGAGTTTTCAGTGTGAAAAAAAGATCATTATAGAATAATAGACCTGTCTGTCAGCATGGTCCAGAGCAGTGAAGTGTAAAATGCAGTTCAGCCTGCTGTTTCAGCAAATGTAGAAATGATAGGTAGAGAACAGTAAAAGGTGTCAAAAATGTCTGTGTGTTGTTTCTAGAAGCCAGGATCATCAGTAAAGCCTTTATCAGCACTTCTAAATTTAAAAGTCAAATAAAAATGCCTGATGTGGTATAATATGAAACTGTGGAAAAATGTTTCTAAGCATACACTGCACTTGAGGGTACAGCCATTCTAACTAGCTTGCAGCTTCACTATGGTATTTGTTTTATTCCTGTTACTGGGTATGTCTCTAACAGAGAAATCTCTAGAGCTATATAATCTATTAAATTTATATACAGTCATAATATGACAAGGGTCAGCAGTGCCTCAGGCTGACTGGACTCATAGTGCACTTTAATAATTCCTAACTCTGATAAAACTAAAATGGATTTTAAAAACAAAACCAAAACTCACACCTTTGCATCAGTTAGACCTTGGTGTTACTTTTCTTGGGTGCTTTAACTAATGCCTGCTAATTTTGAAAAGTATTTTATAGTTAGATGGTTTTAAAAATACTCCAAAGATATGTGAAAAGAATTTTTTTGCAGCACTTCAAAATGAACAACAAGATTTTAAGCATGCTAGTGCTGCAAAGTATAAAATTTGATAAACCGTTGTGTAGGTTGCCTGATGGATTTAGTCATCTACTTTGTTTTGGTTTGTATACAATTATCTTTGCGGAATATTAAAATTACACACTACAGCATAGCAAGTTTCTTTATATGTAATTTACAAGAAGTTTCCTTATGCAGCAAATAAACAATTTCCAATTTTTTCACCTTTCTTCTTTTTGTGCCTTCATTTACTTTTTGTATTGAGGGAAATCTCAATACACTGTTTTAACATAGTGCAAATATGTTCTATAGCTCTTGTTTAGATAGCTGTCAGATGTACTGGGGTTTCCTCCCTGAAACTGCCACTTGATGATTAACTTTCTTGATCTGTCAGGTAGAATAGAATCCACTCCAAACCCCATGCAACCAGTTTTGCAAATTATGCCTTCTATCTTGATTGCTAAATTCAGAGCCATTTTTCACGGGGACATCCTACTAGAGGTAATAAAGGTTTCCCATTCATCACTGGATGCATTCCAACTAAGTTTAAAACAGCCTTAGACCAGTAGCACAGATCAGTGGTCCCACAATTGTTCAGAACTGCAGTTCTCTATCACTTAGCACTTCACGCACAGAACTACAGTGAAACTATATGTGAGTATATATATATACGTATTCATATGGATATGTATACTTCTCTTTAAACTTAGCAATAGTTACAGTCAGCTCCATTGTCTTTTTATCATCTCTCTCTCCTGAGTTTTATTTGAGAAACTAGTTTTTCAGTAACTTATTTCCTAGTAATATCTTCTTATCTGAGGGCAGAACACACAAATACCAAGAACTTCTTTTGGGTGAATCCTGTGGATCAAGTAGCTTTTTAGTCTCTGTCCTGCTTTTGGCTGGGATAGTTATTTTTTCTTCTCAATAGTTGGTACAGTGCTGTGTTTTGGATTTGGTGTGATAATAATGCTGATAACACACCAGTAACTAAGCGCCATGCAACTGCTCGCTCGCTCCCCCCCCCCCCCCCCCCAGGAGATGGGGAGAAGAATCAGGAAGGAATGTAAAACTTGAGGGTTATACAATTCAATAATTAAAATAAAATAAAAATAGAAAATATATAATAATAACAATTATAATGAAAAGGAGGGAGAAGGGGCAAGGAATAAAATCCAAAGGGAAGGGATAAAAGAAAACAAGTGATGCACAATTGCTCACCACCTGCAGACTGATGCCCAGCTGGTCCCTGAGCAGCAATTGGCAGGCCCTGGCCAACTCCCCCTAGTTCATATACTCAGCATGACGTTCTATGGTATGGAATACCCCCTTGGCTAATTAGGGTCATGTGCATAGGACTTTGTTGGGATCTGTGAGTAATTGTGTGTTGTTCTGGTCATAATAAATCATCTCTGGCACAGCTAATTCCCTCAGGTACTGGATACCTCCCTCTATTGCAGTCCACTTGCCTTGGCGACATGTAATATCCTCCTTGAAAGGCTATCTTTCCTTCACGCTTGACAAGTCACCTCCAAAGACTGAGGACTTGTGTCTCTCTTCCAGTCGCCTTGTCAATGCCCTCTTCCCTAGAAAGTGATCCCAGATGCTTGGCTTCTCTGCCCTCTAATTCCAAACTATTAGCCCTGTTATCCAGCATCAAAGCAACCAGGTGACAATGTGCTCACCTGGATGACAGGCAAAATCTTATTGCATAATCTGCAGCTCATTCAGGGGTAGGGATCTAGTGGTTACCTCTTGTTCTGCCTCTTCCTTCTGTTCCTGTGATGTCCCTGCTTAATCTTCCTTTACTAAATGAGGTGTTTTCCATGTCCACTACTTTTTCTGTATAGGAGTGACTGATACAGACACAGATTGGTCCTCTGCATCACTCGTCATGGGGGCTGGAGTAGTGCACTTGCTGCATTTTGAGTAGCCACGGTGCCTATCATCAAAGTTTGAGTAGCTGCAGTGCTTGTTGCAGTGGTTGGAGTAGCCACAGTACCTATCCGTGGGTTTTGAATGGCTGTAGCGCTTGTCGCGGCAGTTAGGATTTGAGTGCCTGCAGTACTTATCAGCAGTTAGGGTTTGAGTGCCTGCGGTGCTTGTCGTGGTGGTTGGAATACCTGCAATGCCTGTTGCTGGGGTTTGAGTAGCTGCAGTGCTTGTTGCAGGGGTCGGACTAGCTGCAGCTAGTTGCTTAATTCTCAACAAAGTTTGCAGCACATTCAGTGTTCCCAGCAACAGAATCAGGGCCACCAATATGCTGGTCTCAATATTTCAAGGATACTCAAAGTTTTCAAAGGCCTTAAACGCTTCTGTAATTGGCCTAGAAGAGAAGGGGAAGGTGTAGGAAGATAAATTTCGTGATTGGCTCTCCGAAAAAGCCAATGGTGCAATTATCAATAATTCCCGCCAGAGGGCACCCGAAGAACAAGGGCGACGGCAATACTGAGTACACAGACCGGATTAGTTTCATGGCCTATAGTCTATTATATCATAAACCAGCATTATAAAGTACAACACAATGATAACTTTAACGCAGACACCAAGGACGATTAACAGCACCACAGGGAACACATACTGCAAGTAAAGTACATAATGCAACCCTGACATCATGGGCAGCAACTTTGACAGCAAAGACAATGATGTTGTGGCCAGTGATTATTTAACCAATACAAAGAACACATAACAATTTTGTTTTATCACACGCTAGTCAGACCTGTCTTTATCTCAACCCTTCTGCCCTACATTAGGTGCCAAAAAGGACTGTCATGGTTTAACCCCAGCCAGTAACGAAGTACCACACAGATGCTTGCTCGCTCCCCCCCCCCTCCCCAGGGATGGAGAGGAGAATCAGGAAAAAGATAAGAACAATATAATAATTAAAATAAAATAGGGGGAAAACTTATAATAGTAATAATAGTAATAATATGAATAATAATAATATATGTAATGAAAAGGAGGGAGAAGGGGAGAAGAATAAAATCCAAGGGGAAGGGAGAAAACAAAACAAGTGATGCACAAACAATTGCTCACCACCTGCTGCTGACCAATGCCCAGCCAGTCCCCCAGCAGTGATTCGCAGGCCTCAGCCAACTCCCCCCAGTTTATATACCCAGTGTGACATTCTATGGTATGGAATATTCCTTTGGCTAGTTTGGGTCAGCTGTCCTGGCTGTGTCTCCTCCCAGTTTCTCGTGCCCCTCCAGCCCTCTGGCTGGCAAGGCCTGAGAAACTGAAAAGTCCTTGACTAAGTATAAACATTACCTAGCAACAACTAAAAACATCAGTATGTTATCAACATTATTTTTATATCAAATCCAAAACACAGCATTGCACCAGCTACTAAGAAGAAAATTAACTCTATCCCAGCTGAAACCAGGACATGTTGTTTTTACTTATTATGGGGGGAGAGAGAGAGAGAAAGAAAGAGGGAAGGGAAAGGCGACAGTGTATTGGAAAGTGAAGCATGACATACATGGTATGGCATAAGGGGTGGATACTGTCCTGGTTTTGGCTGGGATAGAGCAGCAGCCTGCATGAAAACTTCTTTTCTAATTAGCTTTTGTGTTTATGGCTTTGCTTGGTCTTCTGATGTGCTATTTCTGGTGGGGTTTCTTCTTACTTGACTGGTCCACTGGCACAGAGCCATACCTCCACCTTCCCAAGGCAGAGAGTTGCCTAGAACAGCAAGGGCTCAACACAGCTTCTAGCGTGAACCAGTGTCACAAAAGGAGTGGTTAGGTCAAGTCACTTAAAGAATTACCACCAAAGAGTTTAAGTGAAATAGGTTTAATATAAATTTGTGGAAATACGACTGCACAAGATTCAATAGCAAGGTTCACTCTATTACTTATTACATGGAGTAAATGCACAGAGATAAATCAAGTTGAAATCAAGTCAGAATAGAGTTGGAAACAGTTTATAAAGATCAAAGTTATAAAAGAGTAAAGGAGATACTCCCATCGAATCATGAGGTTTAGAGTAGACTCCCTTGCTTTCTAAATTCTCACAGTTTAGGTGCAGCTGGATCTATTCCTAGTCTCAAACTTGGACAACAGGTTATATCTAAAGGGGAGAGAGAAAGAGAGTTTGTTCACAGTTAAAGATTATTCATAAGTGTCATGTTAAGAAGGAGGATTTCCTCAAACCATTTCTATTTGATCAGCCTGTCAGTTTCCCAAGAAAGATGAGACCCTTGGGTCCAACCAGCCTGTCTGCTACCTGTGTTTTGACAGCCCACTGTATCAGAGGGTGATTCAACCAACCTATTCAGGGACCTCTGCTGACAGCATCACTGAGTCAAATCCCTTATCACAACTACTCGAATCTCTGGAGACTTATACAAAATGAACTTCAGCTGGAGATTTTTATTATACAAAATACAAGTTTGTGACAGAGTAGTAATTTCGCCACAGTGGTTGGCTCAGCAGTGGACATCTCATATATTCTTCATGTGATGACTGCTATGCAGCTTATCAGCTGTGTGGTACCAACAAGTTACCATTCCTGCAGGGAGCACGACAGAACCTGTCTGTGGTGTCTCCACTCTGCTTTACCCTCTGATACTCCTATCAGCAGGTGCTGAGATCGCAGGGTGTGTTGCTTAGGGAGCTGTAGTAAAGTAGATTCTGTGCATGCCAACCATCCTGAAAGCAATAGCTGTATTTTACCCCAAAAATCTTTCTGTAATACTGTGCTTCTATTAGGTCCCAGTTTTCTCTAATTCCCCCCCAAAGTAATTTTCCCACATGCAGCTTGACAAAAGTACCCCATCTCTGGGAACATCTGGGAGAACTGCAGTGCACTGAGCATGCACAAATCAAGACTTCAAAAAAGCCTCCTAAAAATTGATATATTTAATAAGTATATTTGCATGTGATATGTTGCATCTTTCTCTTTCTAGTAGGCCTACACTCCAGTGAAAGACTTCTTAAAAGGAAAAGCAGATGCTTATGAGGACTTTAGTGAGAAGATGGTTGAACTGTACTTTATAATGAGTAACATCTGTCTAGCAGATGAAAAGATGGGAGAAACTTATAAGCTATTCAGTAAGGTAAGTATAATACCACACTTTGCTTTTTTCTTTAGTTATTACCTGTCTTTGAAATGTAAATGAAGACAGTTACACAGAGGTTGTTGCATCAAAACTAGCCCTTGTTAAAGGTAGTTGAGATCTTTCTAGTATCCTTTGGGTGTATGTCTCCATGGAGGCCCAGGATACTTGAATAGAATGACATTCACATTTGTGGTGGATATTTAAGCCCACTTCTCACTGTGTATTAATGCCACAAAGAGATTAGAGTTTGTTGAGCATTTGATTACATTTCCCTACAACACTCACTCCCTCACAGAGCCCTTACAATTAGATTTACCAATGCTAATACACTGCCATGTTAGTTGTTAGAGCCCAACTAAGGAGAAAAGCACAGTAGAAAGAGGCTGAAGCAGCCTGTTGTGGACCTTGGCTTCTATTTCTACTTAAGCAGTCCTGCCACTCCTTTACCCTCTCCCAAGATAGATTCATAAAAAAATGAGTTTCTGTCTCAACAGGAAGATATCAAGCCTCTATTCTGTAATAGCTCAATTTTTAAAATAATTCTATATTTGTTCAGTTTAATGTTAGTGTTCTATCAGCAAAAGCACTGTTTAATGTTCTATAATTTTTTATACCGTTTAAAACTATTTATTTCTGTAAGACCCACCTGCTGGATTCTTAGGGTTATGCAAGCTGCTACAAAATGAAGTTCAAAACAGCATGTGGTTTATCTCAACTTTTCCAACTACTCCACTAACCTCACCAAAGGCCCTTCCTAGTCAAGAATACAATAATATATTTCCTTATAAATCCATATGTAATTAGATATTGAACAATTGATTCTTTCCCATGACTAATTTTGAAACAGAGGTATAGAACTTAATTCCTTTTGTGGAATTTTGTACTTAACAGCTCTTACAAAGTCAAGTGGTTGTAGATGTTTTCAATATGTGAAAGCCAGAGAGACCAAAGAACTTCTCAACACATTGGGAAGAGATAATATTAGCATATTCAAGTGTTTTGTTGCACAAAGACTGTCAGGACTGGGAGCCAAAGTCATAAAAGAGGTGACTTCTGGAAGACTTCAGGTCAATTCTTAGTCTGAAAAGCAGAACTTTGGAGGAAAAGTCATTTCTCAGTGTTGTGGACTCTGGATCTGAGTTGCCCACAGTCCCAAATGCAGTAAATAAAAGCAGCCAGGGAGCACCTGCTACGGCTATAGTGATCCTGGGTGGAAAACACTGGTTCCAATTCTCCCCTCCAGGAACTGTTTTCAGTTTACACCACCAGTAATTCTGAGTACTTGTTCCGGTCCAGAAAGACCTGAGCCAGGGAGATTCTTTGTTATACCCAGAGTGAGATTAAAATACAAATGAGGTCAAATGCCACTAATTAAGGAAATTTATTGTGTGCTTATATAAACAAAACGTTCACATGTTGTGGTAAGAAACTAGCTATAGGAAAGAGGGAAAGATAGGAAAGAAGGAAATCTAGCAAGCAGTCGGGACAGAGTTGCAAGAGATAGTCACCACTATGGATCCAACGGCGTCCCATTGGTCTGTAGTCTCCGTTCACATAGGTGATGGGGGTCTCTGGATCACCCCTTATTGTTTGGTGGCACAGTCTTCTATAGGGTGTTCAGGGGGGTTGTCTCCCAGACAACAGCACTTACCACATTCCTCCATGGGGCACATGCGATTACTTTGTAGGTAGGGGTGATCGTCGATGTCTAGGCACATCTCTTACAGCGGCACAGCCTTTCCTTGACTCTGGCCAAAAACTGATGTCAGACAGCTGTTGTCTCCTTATTTGTTCGCAACTGTTAAGTCCTGCAGGAGCTCAGCTAACAAGCTTTGAGACAGTTTGAGATATGGTCTCTCACAGTACTTATATGTGCTATTTTATAAGAAGGCAGATGGGCAAACAATGATAAGTCCATTCTGTGATACTACTAAAGAAAAAACCCCAACCACTAAATGTTTCTTCTAATGTTGGTTTCTGTCACAACCTGAAAGGAGTCATTTAGGATGATTTCCCTTCCCTTGGGACCAACAACCAAGTTCGTGATACCCTTGGACTGAATTAAGGTGAAATGACACCAACCAACCAGGTTTATGATTTATTCATAGAAAATACAAAGCATGTGGTTAGATATGATAGCTCAATGACAATTACTTTAACTGGATAAGCAAGTCCCGTCCCACATGTTTTTACTTAGATATGGTCACTATTCAATAAAAAGAAAGGGGGGGGGAGGGGGAAGAGATATGACCACCCATGTATCCAGCAGTGTCCCATTGGTCCTCTTCACCCTAGATGTCTTGGTGGTGGGAGTCCCACCTGAGCTTTCATTGATTCAGGTTTTATGCTCTCGAGAGGATGCCTCCTCATTTACGTACAAAGCAAGGGCAGGTGTTGTCTGTGTCTGTGCAAGGTCAATGTGTGATTGGTGGTCACAAGGGGTCCTCATCAGTGATCGTGAAGGGTGAACACCCCCAAAAGTTTTAGGCAGCTCCTGCTGTACACATGAGCAGTTGCTTTACATTACTGCAGAAGTTTCTTCCAGGAAGCTCTAGATAGATCTTGCCTTCACAAGACCTACAGCTGTTACATCCTGTACCAACTCGTGGTTACCAAGTTAGGCAACAGCAGCTCACTTTGCAGCAACAGCTCGTTTCAGTTCCTCTCCAATTTGAGCAGAACCACTTTTTGCACCAGTTCCACTTGAGTTTGTGCACTAAGCAATGTTTAAAGCAATTATCATTATATTGGTTCCTTACAGTTTCCCATTGTATGCAAGGGGAAGAGACTTCTCAAGTAGAAGAGATAAAACATACTAAAGGTACTGTCATCTGAGTTCTGGATCTAATGCAAAGTGTGGTAAGAAATTAGATCTAATCCAACGGTGGAAGTTTGCACAATTTAAGCAGCTTACCAGGTCAAAAAGATGTGCAGTGGCTTTCCAGTTATTTTTCTCTTCACCTTTTTTTTTTTTTAACTGTGTTTGAGGGCAGAGACATAATAGATCCTAAATCCACTTCTTGCCTTACTGCACAGTAATTTGTTTCTGTAGCCCGGACTCTTTGTGGTTTTGTCCACCTAGTACCATATCCACAAAGGCAAAAAGTGCACAGGCACCTCCCCACCTTTGTGAGTCTAGGCCCTGTCTTGCTCCTCTGGCGTATAGACATGTCTTGCACAAACCTTGCATGTCTGTAATAGCTATTATTTATGAAATGCAACAGTTACTTTCTGGTATTTTGCAATGTTCTAACTTCTTCAGATATTATTTCCATGATCGTTGTTGGTAGATTATAGAAGAAATTTTTTTAATTACTATTTTTAGAAGTAATATAGTACATTTGTAGTCAATTATATAAAAATACAAATTTTAAGCCACAGTAATGTCCTTGAACACAAATAACTTCAATACTCTAAAATAAAAATATATCATATTAAGAAAGTCATATGTTCAATTTCATTTTTATCCTGTCATCCAGAGATTATGTAAATCATTCTGAACACTCAGTAGTCAGGGATAATATTAATAATTCCCAATGAGACCATAATCATCTTTTTTTTCACTGAAGAAACTGAGATAGTAAGCCAATATACCTATACTGAATACTTATGTTTGAAAAAAATAAAATAAAATACAATAAATAAGAGTAATTAAGAATATTGTTAGGTATCTTTATCAGTCCTGTAGTTTAAAGATTTGTAATTGTTTTTCAAATATAAAATTTATTGCAATAAATGGATGATCTGTACAGAAAACAAAAGTGAACTGTTGGTGCTGTGTACTCTGAAAGTATGTCTTGCTGACATAAGGAAGAGGTGAAAAATGGTCAACAAAAGCATTATAAATGTAAAATAAACTCGAAGGATTTGGATTATCTAGAATTATCTAGAATTATGGAGCAGTCATCTTACTAACATATGAACATGCTGTTTTCCACGTGCAAAGCAGAACCTCATCTTCTGACAAACAACTGTTGTTGTTTAACCCCAGCCAGCCACTAATCACCACACAGCTGCTCACTCATTCCCCTCACAGTGGGATTGGGAGAGAATCAGAAAAGTGAGAAAACTCATGGGTTGAAATAAAGACACTTTAATGGGTAAAGCAAAAGCTGTGCAACACAAGCAAAAAAACCAAGGAATTCATTCACTACTTCCCATTGGCAGGCAGGTGTTCAGCCATCTCCAGGAAAGCAGGGCTCTGTCATGTGTAACGGTTACTTGGGAAGACAAAACACCATCACTCCACATGTGTCCCCCCCTTTTCCTCCGTCTTCCCCCAGCTTTATATGCTGAGCATGATGCCATACGGTATGGAATATCCCTTTGGTCAGTTGGGGTCAGCTGTCCCAGTTTTATCCCCTCCCAACTTCTTGTGCACCCCCAGCAAACTCGCTGGTGGGGTGGTGTGAGAAACAGAAAAGGCCTTGACTGTGTAAGCACTGCTCAGTAATAACTAAAAGATCCCTGTATCATTAGCACTGTTTTCAGCACAAATCCAAAACATAGCCCCATGCTAGCTACTGTGAAGAAAATTAACTCTATCCCAGACAAAACTAGCACAACAAAACTCAACTACGGTCTAAACCTCTAAAAACTACCCACAGATCACTGACTCTTGGATCATACCCCATGGCAGCAAGGCAGGAAGACTTCTGTCTCTTACAGCATAATTTGCAGTCTCTGCATCTGGTTCTATGGACCTCCTGTTTTGAGCAGGTTTGCAATGGAGAGGTGTGAAAGGAGAAGTGAAAATTTACACCTAAGTACAGCCCACCTCACTACTTTGAAAAGCTGTCCACTGCAGAAAACTCTCCAGAAATCACACACCCTTTTCAGTGTGTAAGAAGTTAAGCTTATTTTTAGCAGTGATATGAATAAACCATTCCATGAGACCCAAGCAGGCATTCCCTTACTTCAGTTTAGGAGTCCCTCCCTTTGCTGACAAAGGCTATTGAGAAGGTAAATTAATTTCACAAATAATTTCAAATATGAAAATTTTCTGGTTTTTTATGATTATTAACAGTGTTAGTAGAGAGTAGCAGGGTAGGAATAGGGACGTGTACATATGGAAACATTTAAGCAGCAGCATTCTTGAAGATGTGTAAGAAATTACTAGAAACAAAACAATAGAATCAAAAAATCATAGAATCATTTAGGTTGGAAAAGGCCTTTAAGATCATCAAGTCCAACCGTTTAACCCAGAACTGCCAAGTCCATCACTAAACCATGTCCTTAAGCACCACATCTATGCATGCTTGACCACCCTTTCAGTGAAGAAATTTTTCCTAATCCAATCTAAATCTCCCTTGGCATACCTTAAGGCCATTTCCTCTTGTCCTGTTGCTTGTCATTTGGGAGAAGAGACCTGCCCCCAACTGCCTACAACCTCCTTTCAGGTAGTTATAGAGAGCAATAAGGTCTCCCAGGCTCTCCTCCTCTCTAGACTAAACAATCCCAGTTCCCTCAGCTGCTCCTCATAAGACTTGTGCTCCAGACCCTTCACCAGCTTCTTTGTCCTTCACTGGACATGTTCCAGCACCTCTACATCACTCTTGAAGTGAGGGACCCAAAACGGAAAACAGTATTCGAGGTGTGGCCTCACCTGTGACAAGTACAGGGGGACAAACACTTCCCTTGTCCTGCTGGCCAAACTATTTCTGATATAAGCCAGGATGCTATTGGCCTTCTTGGCCACCTGGGCACATTTCTGGCTCATGTTCAGCTGGCTGTCAAGCAGCACCCCCAGGTCCTTTACTACCAGACAGCTTTCCAGACACTCTTCCCCAAGACTGTAGCACTGCATGGGGTTGTTGTGACCCAAATGCAGGACCTGGCACTTTTCCTTGTTGAACCTAATACAATTGGCCTTGGCCCATCAATCCAGTCTGTCCAGATCCTTCTGTAGAGCCTTCCTGCTTTCAAGCAGATCAACATTCCCCCCACCAACTTGGTGTCATCTGCAAATTTCCTGAGGGTGCACTCAATGCCCTCATACAGATTGTCAATAAAGATATTAAACAGAACTGGCCCCAATACTGAGCCCTGGGGAACACCACTTGTGACTGGCCACCAGCTAGATATATCTCCATTCACCACCACTCTTTCGGCTCAGCCAGCCAGCCAGCTTTTTACCCAGTGTAGAGTACACTTGTCCAAGCCATGAGCAGCTAGTTTCTCCAGGAGAATGCTGTGGGAGACAGTGTCAAAGGCTTCATTAAGGTCCAGGTAGACAATATCCACAGTCTTTCCCTCATCAACTAGGCAGGTCATCTTGTTTAGAAGGAGATCGGGTTTCTTAAGCAGGGCTTGCCTTTCATAAATCCATGCTGGCTGGGCCTAGTCCTCCAGTTGTCCTGCATGTGCCACGTGATTGTGCCTAAGATGATCTGCTCCATAACCTTCCCCGGCACTGAGGTCAGGCTGACAGGCCTGTAGTACCCCGGATCCTCCTTCCTGCCCTTCTTGTACATGGGTGTCATATTGATTAACCTCCAGTTTTCTGGGACCTTCCTGGTTAGCCAGGACTGTTGATAAATGATGGAGAGCGGCTTGAAGAGCTCCTCCACCAGCTCTCTCATTACCCTTGAGTGGATCCCGTCTGGCCCCATAGGCTTATGCCTGTCTAAGTGGAGCAGCAGATCACTAACCGTTTCCTCCTGAACTGTGGGAACTTTATTCCACTCCCCATCCCTGTCTTACAGCTTAGGGGCCTGAGTATCCTGAGGGTAACTGGTCTTACTATTAAAGACTGAGGCAAAGAAGGCATTAAATACCCCGGCCTTTTCCTCAGCCTTTGTGGCAATGTTCCCTCCCACATCCAATAAATGATGGAGATTATCCTTGGCCCTCCTTTTATTTCTAATGTATTTGTAAAAATATTTTTTTTATCTTTTATGGCAGTGGCCGTCCTGAGTTCCAGCTGGGCTTTCACCTCTCTAATCTTCACCCTGCATAACTTCACGATATTCTTATAGTCCTCCTGTATTGCCTACCGCTTCTTCCAAAGGTGGTAAACTCTCCTTTTTCCCCCCTGAGTTCCAGCCAAAGCTCTCTGTTCAGCCAGGCTGGTCTTCTTCCCTGGCAGCTCGTCTTTTGGCACATGGGGACAGCCTGCTCCTGTGCCTTTAAGACTTCCTTCTTGAAGAATGTCCAGCCTTCCTGGAACCCTTGGCTCTTCAAGACTGCCTCCCAAGGGACTCTGTCAACCAGGCTCTTAAACAGGCCAAAGTCAGCCCTCTGGAAGTCCAAGGTAGTGGTTCTTCTGACCTGCCTCCTTATTTCTCTGAGAATTAAAAACTATCTTTTTGTGATCACTATGGCCAAAATGTCCTCTGACCACCACTTCACCCACCAGTCCTTCCCTGTTTATAAACAGGAGGTCCAGTGGGGCACGTCCCCTGGTTGGCTTACTCACCAGTTGTGTCAGGGAGTTATCTTCCACATACTCCAGGAACCCTCTAGACTGTTTTCTTTCTGCTGTGTTGTATTTCCAGTGGACATCTGGTAGGTTGAAGTCTCCCACATGAATGAGGGCTAGCGATCATGAGACTTGTCCCAGTTGCTTCTAGAATGTTTCATCTGCCTCTTCATCCCGGTTGGGTGGTCTATAACAAACTCCCACCAGGATATCCACATTGTTGGCCTTCCTTCTGATCTTTACCCATAAACATTCAACCTTGTTGTTACCATCATTAAGCTCTAGGCAGTCGAAACACTCCCTAACATACAGAGCTACCCCACCGCCTCTCCTTTCTTGCCTATCCCTTCTGAAGTTTGTAACCATCCATTTCAGCACTCAAGTTATCCCACCATCTTTCCAGATAATAATAATGTTACCAGAACAGTTATGAGTACTGAGTAGGTAAATCCTAGCTTCTATCTTCAGTTACCAGTTCAACATCAGTACTGCAGACAAAAGGGTAAATTGGTATCAGATGAAATTCCAAGGAATTGAGTTATATTAGGAATGAATCAAGATGAGGAGGAGCTGTGATAGCCAAGAGTCTTTATTTTTGTCTCAAAACAACTCAAAAGATGGAAGGAACTGAAGGAGACTTTTACTTGAGAGACTGATTTTAGACGGTTGTCTGTGGTGAGCAGTTTGTCTTTGCCTGGGCAGATGTTGTGGAGACAGAACAGGTGGTCATGCTCCATGAAAGTGGGGGATAGTTTCCTGTATTGGCTGCCCTGGAGACAACTCCCTGGGCAAAACCGCCTAGAGACAATGTTATATAACATGATGCATGCCCATCAAGGACCAGACACCCCCACCACCATCTGGAACATTCTAGAACTGCTACAAATCATGTGCAAGCATGCAAATGAGTCTCCACCTGTGGGAGGATCCCAAGAGAATCCAACTCTATAAAAGGCAACCTCTCTTCAGCCATGTGGGCACTCTGCTACTCTGGACCCCAGACTTGCTGGCTGAGAGGAGTTCAACTTGCTAACCAAGGAGACATCGCTGTATCCAAGAGCAGTGATCCTATCTTTCTGGTTTTTCTACTTCTTTCTTTCATTTCTCTCTGTCTCTCTCTCTACTTTGAATTTTTCATAGGAATAAGAACTTGCCAAGACTTTTGTTCCTCCTGACACAGATTAGGGAAGTTTACAATAAAATTAATTGTTTCAGCCTCTGGAGCGCCTGTGGTTTCTCACATAAACCACACAGAGTATCATAAAAGATCACCTCCCCCTTGTCACCGAAATCGGGAATAAAACTTAACACCAATGTAGTATTAAGAAGCAGGCACTCTATTGCAACGCTGGGTGCTCAGTGGAATCTCCACAAATCAAGCACACCTATGCAGATTTTACTGTTACATTTATACACAAAAATTACAAGGTCGTACACTCCCAGTTGGTTAGAAATTTGCATATAATTATAATATCTGCTGTGTCTTCTTTTACTACGCTTGTGCAGAGGAAGGGTCTTCACCTGGGCAAGGGTCATCTTGACCTGTGGGTGTGTTTTTTAGTATTATAATGAAGGTAGTTCACTTCAGGACACCTTAAAAGTAAGTTTTGTTGCCAAATTGGATGGCTGGACATCTGCCTTGCCAAGCTGTCCAATAACTCATACTATACACAACAGAACCCAGGTGCTTTGGTTATGGTCTAGAGAGTAAGGACTAAGGTTACTATGGTCTATAGAATAGGGACTTCAAGTAACACAATCTCGGATAACAAGCAGCACAGCAACCCATACATCATTGGTTAATAAGTGCTAACATCATATAACAAGCAGCATAGCTAACATGGAGGTTAACTTCTTAAAATCAAGTTGTTCCTATAGCTAACTATTTCTCAAACAAACACAAAATATAGAAAGATTCAGTAAAACTTTAAGACAATCTGCAACAATGAGAGGCCAGAGAAAAGCTGAGTGCTGACAGGATAGAGGCAATATGCAGAATGCTGCTCCCACTTCAAAGAAACAATTGTGAGGGTTTCTAGGAATGGCTGGATAGTGTGTTGGCTCTGGATTCCAAATTTTGGCTTGATAGCCAAACCTTTATATGCTGCTACAAAAGGACCAGAAACAGTGTTCGAATGGACTCCAGAATGCTGAAAGGTTTTTGATGAAATAAAGAGAAAGGTAACAGAAGCTCCCACATTGGGACTCCCGAATTTGCAGAAGCCATTTCAATTGTATGTGCATGAAAGACAACAAGTAGCATTGGAAGTGCTTACACAGCAGTTAGGAAGCTGGAAAAGACCAGTGGGATACTGTGGTGAAAATTTATTAAATTGATTACTGCTTATGAAAAAGTCTTTGTCTTTAGTTAGGAATCTTTTAACTTGGACAGTGAGCTCAGGGAGCTCAAGGACAACTTTAATGAGCAGGTGGTGTTTGTCCTGAGCCCTCTGAAAAAGCAAGATATGAGCACGACCATCCAGACAATAAATATTGTGCGCAGCTGTGTCATGACGGTAAACTCTACCATGCTCGGGCATCTGGCCAGCACCCCTGGCACATGTGAACCTTACGAATCATGAGATAGTGCACGCCTGCACTTAGCATAAATTTAAAAGTTTACATACACTAGGTGTTTAAACTCTTTTTGTTTTTCACCGAGTATAAAGGCAGGCAAGCTCTGGGAGTGGGCCAGAAGCCTCACCTACAGGTGGATGCACTTCGTAGGAATTTTCCCAGTTACCAGCTGCAATGAGGCTTCCCAGCCAAAGTGTGGGCCTGGATGATGTTAAGGAGGTAATTGGTGATGTATCCTTTTCTTAGTCTCTGTAACACTTTGCAGTAATGATTTGATGCTTCACTCCTATTGCTCTTCTACCATATTTTGCATAATAACTAGTACGGTTTCCTTTTATCATATTGCATGCTATTTTTCCTTTATTGTATTGTAATATAATAAACTGCATTCATTTTATATTTGATTTGGAATTAATTTTTGATTGGTATCCAGTCAGTCAGCAAAACAGATACTTCTCCAAACCATTGGATGAAGTAAGCAAAGGGTGACCTGCTTGCCTGGGAGCAGTAGCTGCAACTATAACTGATCAAAAGGTCTCAAAAACTGACACTGGGCCAATCCCTTAGTGTGTATGTACCCCATGCTGTGATCTTTCTCCTAGAAAATAAAGGACATCACTGGATTTCTCCAAGTAAAAATATCCTTATTTTTATACTTTTTTTATACTTCATCCTTATGAGGGATATAAGGGATTAGACTGGGCTGCTGGCAGCTCAGGCTTCAACGATGGGATAGAGCTGTGTCTTTAAAGAGAGCGAGCCGCGATCTTGACCAAGTGAACTCGGAGACAGGAAGGAAGAAAGAGAGAAAACAGGATATGAAGCAAGGCTAGAGCCAGATGCGGGGTGTCAGCAGCTGGCCGAAAACAGGAAACCCGCACATCTTAGCCAATCAATAGTTGTTGGTGAGCATGCTAGCTGTAAGGACAACCAATCAGAAAAGCTGGAGAAAGGGTATAAAAACCTGGAGAAACAAATAAAGGGAAGCTTTTTTGCTGCTTGCTATTTTGTTTGTGTTGTGTTATTTCCTGGCTGCCATAACTCAATCACAATAGCCTTATACTTCTGTGGGTCTGATGTGCTAGGCCATCGAATCCACACAATCCAGTATGCCTAGTCACCTGTTTCCTCCTCCTGGCCGAAGGCAGGGAACCTCTATTCCTGTTCCTGGTTGGAGCATTCACTGTCTCACCCTTGCAATGCCAGACAAGAAGTCCCCTCACCAGGATCAAGGGAGGAGATTTCAGTTCTTCTGTGTCTGGGAGATTGTGGATTGCCTTCTACCTTCTCAAAAACAACTGAACTGACAGCCTTCTTGGGTGGCCCCTTAGCAGCTGTCTTTCCCCTCAGTTGGCATACACAGGCTTCCAGCTTAAAGGTGAGCTCACCATCCCACTTCCTCATGTCCTCTCCTTGGTCATGCAGGAAGAACCAGAGAGTACCACATGGCATATGCCTGGGGCTCTCTTTCTCTCTGACTGGAGCAGGAGTGGACTGGCTCCATTGGGGCACCCCTGACAGCTGAGGTACCAGCATATGGGGACAAGGAGGTACAGAGATTTTCTTCAAAATCATGGAGCCATGAAGATGCTCTCCCCACAGTTGGTATATCCAAGTCTGGATAATACATTGTTGCCAAGCTGTTGGAATATGACGCTGGGGCATTTCGGACCACCTTCCTCCACATGGCCCATATACACAGGATATCATCTGAAACTTTGGAGACCTTGTCATTGTCTAGGTCATGTCACTGTAGATGACTTCCAGCACCACTAATTCTCTCAGGCACTGGATGCCTTCATCCATGGTAGTCCACGTCACTTGGTAGTTCACAAGACCTTCCTTGAATGGATATCTTGCCCTCACACTTGACAGGACCCACCTCCAGATAGCATGAATTGTTGTCTCTTTTCCAATTCCTCTCTCAATTCCCTGGTTTCTAGCAAGGGCTCCCAGTTGTTGGACTTCCTTACCTTCTGTTGTGGTTTAACCCTAGCTGGCAACTAAGTACCACACAGCTGCTTGCTTACTCCCCCCTACCCCCAGCAGGATGGGGGGGAAATCGGAAAAAGGTAAAACCTATGGGTTGAGATAAGAACAGTTTAATAATTAAAATACATTTATAATAATATTAATAACAAAACTAACAACAATTATAATAATGGAGAGGAGAAGGAGATAGAGGAATAAAACCCAAGGGAAAAAAAACAAGTGATGCACAATACAATTGCTTACCACTGATGCCCAGCCAGTCCCCCAGCAGCGATCAGTAGCTCATGGCCAACTCCCCCCAGTTTATATACTCAGAATTATGTTCTATGGTATGAAATATCCCTTTGGTTAGTCTGGGTTAGCTGTCCTGGCTCTGCTCCCTCCCAGTTTCTTGTGCATCTGCTCACTAGCAGAGCATGGGAAACTTGAGAAGTCCTTGGTTTAGAGTAAGCACTACTTAGCAACAACGAAAACATCAGTGTGTTATCAACATAATTCTTATACTAATCCAAAAAACAGCACTGTACCAGCTACTAAGAAGAAAATTGACGCTCTCCCAGCCAAAATCAGGACAGTATCCACCCCTTATTCCATACCATTTACGTCGTGCTCAATGATGGCATTCTCAGAGGTGGTTTGGGTCCCTATCTTAACCACAGTCCTCTGATAGTACTGAACCATAGTTCAGTAGGCACAGACCAAGCCCCAGTACAGTACTAGGAGCAGCTGGGTGTTATTGGGGTAGAGAAAGCACCCTTGTATCAGGTGGCATATCAATTTACCAGGATTACTTGCCTGTTCAGGTGTAAAATCACAGGCTATGGGAGGTGATAACCACCCCGGCTGGCTGCCATTCTCTCATTCCCCCTCCTCAGCAGGACAGGTGAAAATACAATGAAAAACTCATGGGTCAAGATAGACAGTTTAATAAAGAAAAGCAAAGGCTGCATGTAGAAGCAAAGGAAAACAAAAATATGTTATTCTCTCCTTCCCATTAGCAGCTGATGTCCAGCCTTTTCCTGGGAAGTAGGACCTCAGTACATGTAGGGGATGGTCCAGAAGACAAACACCTGAATAATAAAAGCCCCTCCTCCCTCCCCTTTCTCTTAGCTTTTATTGCTGAGCACATCATATGGTATGGAATAGCCCTTTGTTTCAGTTTGGGTCAGCTGTCCTGGCTATATCCCCTCCCAATATCTTGTCCACCCTCAGCCTATTGGCCTTTGGCGGGGGGTGGGGGGGGTGGGGGGGTGGAGAGACAGCCTTCATGGTGTATGATTATTGCTCAACAATAGCCAAAGCACTGGTGTATCAACACTGTTCTAGCTACAAAGCACAGCACTATATGGGCTGCTATGGGGAAAGTTTAACTCCATCCAAGCCAGACTCAGTACAACCACACTGCAGATTGATGTCCAAATTTCTATCCATTAATTCTCATGGGTCTTTTCCAAGTTTGTTTCTGTATATGGGCACCTGTCCTTTTTGATGCTTACAGTTTTTAGTCTTTTATCTGGGACTTTATTCACCCCTGCATCTCCCTGGACTGGAAACCTGAAGCACAAGTAATGACATCAAGTCCAAATCATGAGAAGTGCCAAACTCCTCATGTTTGTCATGACTAAGGCCATAATAAGCCATTTGCAATGTCAAACAGTAAAGATTATGCCAAACAGTGATATTGTCTAGAGCCAGAGCTTCCTGTGTTGTGCAAGAATCAGATAATTCTCCTTAAAATATATTTATTAATAGGACAAAGCCAGTAATTTTTTATTATTTTAAAACCATTCAGTACAGTTAAATATACATCTGGAAAAATAAAGATGCATTTCATGTCACTGATTTCCCAGTTATTGTAGAAATACATGGAAGGAGTTAACTTGACTCAGTTTGAAATTCATGGCCATAACAGTCAAGATACTGTAGACACTGTGCAGGCTGTATCTGAAATTCAGTATTTTGTGTTTTTTGACAAAGTGTTAAAATAGCTCAACTAAAATGACCTGCACTGAATAGGACTGAAATATTCTACTGAATTATTCAAATGTTTATTTACAATACTGTCAATAGAAAAACAAACCCAAGGAGTTGAAAAATCAAGTGAAAAGTAAAGACAAATGTTTGTTTAACAGAGAAAAGTATCAATATCCAGCCTAATCATGTGGTGACACAGGCCTAGGAAGACAGCTGTCATCACCTGTCACACTAGGAGTGGCACCAGCTAGCTGCGGCGAATGAACGCAGCTTGATGCAGGCAAATGTCAATTTATTGTACAGAAGCACGAGTTTTTATACACTTTCAGAAGCTGCGCATTTTAAACTAATTGGTTCTTGAAGCTAAGCCTTGCATACTAGGCAATCCCTGATTGGTGGTTAACTACCAGCAATTAACCGCAAGGTGTTACCTTTCCTTGGCGCCATCCGTCTCCCACTCCCCCGTGCTCTGCAAACATGCTTCATCATGTTAATTGTTGTCTAGACAAGCTCGAGCACATTCCCCTCAGCTAATTGGTTGCCATGCATGGTCCTAGTTTGCAGACCGCTCCTGCATCTAGCCTTCACCCTGACTCAGCAGAAACCCTAGGACCAAATCTGCAAAGGCAGGTTTGAAGTGCCAGCTTGATCCCATGTATTGGGAGTCTTGTGGAAGATCTTGAACAGGCCACATCTGCTCTATTTGGCCACATACTTAGGGCTTGAGAAGCCCCTATGTTATTAATATAATCTGTAATTTATAATATCTTTGGGAAAGGGAAACTGTGGATCAAGGGGTGGAATATAGTGATCCTGACCAGGAGACTGTGGCATGTTTACGAATTAATGAACCATAGAACAGTTAACCTGAGTAGGCCCACGTCTGTGCTGTGCTGCACATACAGCTTGGCTTTCAGGCCTGTGTTATGTTGCACAAATCCCTTGGTCACAGGACAAACTCAACCAGCTCATTGCAACAGAGGAGCCTGCAGGCAGCTCCCACTTCGTACCAGTGATTACACCATCTGCATGGCCTTGCCTCTATTTAAAAGTGCAGCAAGAAGTTCTCATGAGACCATTCTTTAGGAATAGAGTTGTCCTTGTAAGGAAATTATATCATAGCTCAAATGACCAAAAGGGAGAGCTTCTCTCCACAGACAGGATCTGATCTGCTCTGTGCAGTATGCTGTGGGAAAATTCATCCAGGCTCCTTCCAATGCTGCATGAACATGAGGTGCCTGGCAGCTGAAGGGATGCAAGATTTACTTGTATCTATATTCCTCTCCTTACTCTGCCTTATTAAAGCAGTTATCTTATTAAGCCATTTTTTGTCAAACATTTCCTATTGAGATCCAGAAAGAATCCTGCATTATTTCTCTCTCGCTCACCCCTTCTCCCTACTTTCCCAGTGCAGAACACTCATGTCCAGCACTCTGATACCACAGGCATCCTCAAAACCTCCCAAACCTCAAAACCAAGATCCTGAAACCTAGAAGTACCTGCTGTCTCTTGGCAAGAGGGCAGACATCCTTGCAGCACCCAGGACTGATGCTTTCCAGCCTTCAAGGAATCCTATTTCCCCTTGTCCTACAGGTTTTTCCAGCAGAGGAGTTTCTTACTGCCACCTTGCCCTTCACCCAGCAGCTGATTTCAGGCAGTTCACAGTTTGCACAAGACAACCAGGAAGATGTGGGGCCACCTCCTTCCTCCCTCCCATTTCACAAGCTAGAGGGAGCAAGTATGGGGGGCTGACACCCCTGCCTGCTCAGGGATTTTGTCCCACATTCCCAAGTGACAGGGACACCTTGATAAAGCAAAGTTACAGGGATACCTTGGGCTGTGAGTCTCCCGACAAAGTCATTGAGTTTGTCCTGCTGCCTGTTCCTTGGAGAGGGACCAGGAAATTGTGTCTCCCCAAGGTGCATTCATCACCAGGCCTCCATCTCCTCTGCTAAAGAACCTGACAGCACACCAAGGGCCTCACCAGGAAAGACTAGGAGGTACTGAAAGCTAAAAGTACCTTAATGTTCATGGCAATGACTTGTGAGCCCTGGTGTGAGTATCAGTCCTGAAGGGGTCCACAGCAGAGAGGTCTGAACCTGGTGGCCCAGAGGAGTGCCCTGCCCATTGCGCTGCCCTAAATATGCTCAAGCATGAGAAAGGAGAAACGTTTCTGTAAAACAAAACATTCTGTCTAGCACAGTACTTTTATCCACAAAACTATCTATCTTGACCCATCTAATCTTAAGATATCTTGCTGTCAGCAGTGCCACAGGTATTCTTATTTTATGTAAATATACAAATTTCCTTTATCATTTTTAGGTTATTTCACTTAAGCATTTCATTGCTGTTCTTTTATCATTGTCCCTTTTATATTGAGTGATGGGTTATTATTCAGTTACTCACTGTTACATTCCTATCAGACAGAAGAGTTGGGTATTTCCACCTGTGGTGACGCAAGTCGAGGCGGACTGAAAAGAAACACTACGTCTGCATGGCTGAGTTCGGACAAAATGGCCCCTTTATTGTTTATACAAACTATTTATATATCTTAGACAGCACAGGTGTTAGACCCTGATAGGTTTTTGTGTCCTTCTTCTTGCTTGCTATTTGCTGTTGCTTAGGTGCCCGTATGCTTCAGTTCTAAGTTCTGATTCTTCACATCCCATTTACATACCTGACAATTTGTGGCTGTCTTAAAGGTACACGGCTAAGTCTTTGAAGTCAACTAACTTGTCTGCAGACCCACTGCAGACCCCAACATCCACCCTATGCATTTCCAAACTCTTCTCTCCCAGATCATGCTAGGACTTGCCAGTGGGAGATGGCTTCGCGCTGGGACCTCCATGAGTCCCCTTGCCAACCACATTGCTCCAAAACACCCCATTTTCCTGGATTTTGCTTTATGGTGAAGGGTATTAAGAAAATTCCCTTCCTTAACTATCAAATCAACCAGTCTTCATAGTATGAAAGTCTATTAACTTTGTTAAAATATATATTAGTTCATGTTATACACTGTAATGTAATGTAATGAGGTAGTGGAATTTTACTGGTGTTGCGTACCAAACGTGGCCACAGTCTGGTTATTTTGATGATATTAAACTGAGCTATTTATGCTAGCATTTGGAGGATTGGTTCCCATCACAAATGGACTACTGGTATATCAGGTATTAAAACAAATTTTCCCCTCTGGAGCAGAGAATAAGTAAAGATCTCTGAATGAATGGGAAAAAAAGAGCTCTTCACATTCTGGAATTTATAAATGTCAGAGAGAAGTTTCCCCTTTGGATTGGAAATTAAATAAAATCTCTGGCTGAACATGAAAATCAGGGATGTTCCACATTCATCTCTACCTGTCTATCCTACTGCTCTTTTTTTTGCTTTTACTCCGATATTTGCTCCAGCTATTGCTACTGCTTCTGGTTTGGAAGCACCTCTCCAACAAAAATTATAAAGCCAGGACTGGAACATAGCCAGCTTTCTGTAGGAACAGTCTACATGCCATTTTCACCCACTGATTTGCTTTTGGGGCAACAACAAATGCCCAGACTGTGAGATGATCTGGAGAAGGTGATACAAACTATATGCGGCATCTTACATGTTTACAACCCTACATGGGCTGACGTACAGCAACTATTTGAGACTATCTTTGCTCCTGATGAAAGAATTAAAATCTGAGAAACAAATCACAGATCAGCCAGGGAAGCACAGAGAAGAACCTCATGGCCAGCCAATGACCCAGGTCAGTCCCCCAAATTTACCAGCCAATAAAGGTATGCTGCAAAGAGTGAGAGGAGGATTGTTTGAATCCTTAGAACTGGCAAAAAGGAAGACTGTAAATTGAGCTAAGGTGCGAGAATGCCAGCAAGAAAATGCTGAACATTTTTCTATTACACCCGATTGGTTAAACAAGTGAGAATGTTCAAAGAGATCAGTTCTGAAAATGAGGAAATTTGGACTCTAATGATATTTTTCTTTGTGGATCAGTCAGCCCCAGATATTAAGAAATGTTTTTCAAAACCTATGCCTGGATGACAGGGCAAAGGATTGGATGAAATAGTCAGCATTGCTACATTTGTGTTTAATAAAAGTGATGAAAGACAGCTGAAGAAAAAAAATAAGAAAATAATAGGAACAGAAAGCCAGTCTATTGGCAGAAGCATTAAATAATAATCCTAGATTAAAGGGATGAGGACGTGGAGGTTTCCAAGGTAGGGGCAGAGAAGACAATTTTAGAAGCAATGGATCTCAAAGAACAGGAGACTGTTGTAATTGCTGTGGACAACAAGGCCACCATTGGAAACAGGAGTGCCCATTATGACAAAAAAAAAAACCCAACAAACAAACAAAAAAAGAAAAAAAAAGAAAAAAAGAAAAAAAGAGAAAGCTTCTGTGGTGGTTTGACCTTGGCTGGATGCTAAGTGCCCACCAAGCTGTTCTATCATTCCCCTTCTCAGCGGAAGGGGGGTGGGGTGGAATAAGATGGGAAAAAAAAATCTTGTTGGTAAAGATAAAGGCAGTTTAATGAAACAATAGCAAAAGTAATGCATGTGGAAGCAAAGGAAAACAAAAGATGCTATTCTCTACTTTCCATCAGCAGGTGATGTTCGGCCACTTTCCAGGAAGCAGGGCTTTCCTTTCTCTTAGCTTTTATATCTGTGCAGATGTCATATGGTATGGAATATCCCATTGGTTACTTTGGGTCAGCTGTCTTGGCTATGTCCCCTCCCAAGATCTTGCCCAGCCCCAGCCTACTGGTGATGGGGGGAAAGATTGGAGAGACAGCCTTGATGCTGTGTGAACACTGCTCAGTAAGTAGTAGCCAAAACACTGGCTTGTTATCACCACCTTTCTAGCTACCAATACAAAGCACAGCACTAGGAGGGCTGCTATGGGGAAAACTCCATCTCAGCCAGACCAAATACAGCCTCCCAAAAGGACCTCTCAATCCTATGATGCAGTCTTGCCCTGCTCTATGCAACAGGGGCAACTAGATTTTACCTTGGATTGACAGTTAGCAGGGATCTATTGTGTAGTCACTGCAAAAGCCTCTGAATATAAAATATTTTCTCCTTCTTCTTATGAGAATCTGGTCTTAAACATTTTAATTAATGAACATAATTACCCCTATCTAATACATACATGGGAAACTTTTTCATCCAGACTCTCAATATCTTTTTGCATTTCCTTGGGGAAAAATGCAACTAATTATAGACAAGGTTCCCTCAGGGCTTTACTGAGTCTTCCACTATTTTTCTAAAGTTTTAGTAAAAGATTTTCAGGATGATGTGATTAAAAAAAAAAGGATCTGTTTTTTATACATTTTGTTGATGATTTATTGATAGCCAGGGAATTTTGTATAGCTGACACCCATACCTTACTGCTTGCTTTAGCTGAGAAGGGCCATAGGGCTTCTCCACATAAACTACAATTGTATGAGAGACATGTAAAATATCAGGGTTATATTCTCCAGCAAGAGGAGTGGCATTTATCTGAAAACCATATCAAAGCCATTCAAAATCTTCCCTGACCAGTCACTAAAAACAAATGCAAGCCTTTTTAGGAGCTGTAGGATTCTGTCAAACCTGGATAGCTGCTTTTGAGGAAATGACAAAATCACTGATACAGATTACTGCTCAAGACACTGGAGAACTCATTCACTGGACAACAGACAAGGTAAAGACATTCAAGCCTTTCAAGCAAGCTGCACCTGCTCTGGGATTGCCAGACTACATTAAGCCATTTACCATGTGTCCTGGTTTCAGCTGGGATAGAGTTATTTTTCTTAGTAGTTAGTACAGTGCTGTGTTTTGGCTATGATGTGAGAACAATGTTGATAGCACACTGATGCTTTTAGTTGTTGCTGGGTGATGTTTATACTGAGTCAAGGACCTTTCAGTTTCTTGGGCCCTGCCAGCAAGAGGGCTGGAGGGGCATGGGAAATTGGGAGGGGACACAGCCAGGACAGCTGACGCAAACTTGCCAAAGAGGTATTCCATACCATAGGACGTCATACTGAGTATATAAACTGGGGGAAGAAGAAGGAAGGGGGGGACATCCGGCATGATGGCGTTTGTCTTCCCGAGCAAACATTACGCGTGATGAAGCCCTGCTTTCCTGGGGATGGCTGAACACCTGCCTGCCGATGGAAAGTAGTGAATGAATTCCTTGTTTTGCTTTGCTTGCATGCTCACCTTTTGCTTTACCTATTAAATTGTTCTTATCTCAGCCCTTGAGTTTTACATTCCTTTCCAATTCTCCTCCCCATCCCTATGGATGAGGGGGGAGTGAGCAAGCGGCTGCATTGTGCTTGGTTGCTGGCCAGGGTTAAACTAAGACACCATGTTGTACATGAAAGGAAAGGAATAGCCTTGGGGATGTTAACTAATATTCTGAACCCTGCTACTCTACTCCCTTTACCTGGGGAAGGAACTCCACACCACAGCTGTGTAGTAACAATCCATGAAGCTGAAAAAACTTGAGAAGATTTAACAGATGTGCCATTTCTAGATCCCAATCTGGAACTCTTTGTTGATGGATCCTCGTATTATCTGAATGGCAACTGGGTTATGAGTTATTCAATAACTACTGTGAATGATGTAGTGGAGGCTTCACCACTCAGTCTGAAGCTGAGTGTACAAGCAGCGGAATTAATTGCATTAACAAAGGCCTGTCAGCCAGCCAAAGAAAAGACTAAATATTTATATTGTTTCTTGATATGCATTTGGTGTATGCCACACTGCTTGACATTTATGGAAGCTGCATGGGTTTATAACTTCTAGTGGAAGTAAAATATCAAATGGTCTGCAAATTACTGAACTATTAAAAGCTATACAATTGCCAGAGAAACATGGTGCCATTCATCAGCCAGCCCATACCAGCAGAAGGACAAAAGAAGAGATAAGAAATAGTTGAACTGATATTGCCACTAAAGCCACAGCACAATGGCCATATGAACCACTGGACTTACAAACAGTCTGATGGTCTGACCTGATGTTGCCCACTCCTGAAAAGATATGTTTGACTGTTCCTGATGAAGAAATTGACTCTTGGAAGAGGTATGAGGTCACCAAAGACTCCCAAGGAATATGGAGAGCAGATATGGAAAAACCTTCCTATTTTACCTAAGCAACACCTTATTCCCATAGCAAATATGCATCACCATCTAGGGCATTTGGGGACTGTTGCACTAGCCCAGGCAGTGCTGAAGAATTGGTTTGCACCAGGAATTTGTGCTACAGCCAAATAAGTAGCCACGTTGTGCACGCGCTACCTTTAGCCTTAATGAATATTTAGATTTGAAAGACTGATACAACTCCCCAGAACTTATATACCTGCTCATGTAAGTTTATTAGCGGAAAATTAAAATGTGACTCAGTATATTTTACAGGTTGTTATGGAAATTACACGACAGCCACCATAACAGGGTTCAACTCTAGGTTTCCACTGAATTGATAAGCGAAAATAAATTCTTCTATAAAGTCCTTTTTATTAATAGCACTGCAGCTCGAGTTGGGTGCCTCTGAAGACGGACCCCAAACAAAGAAATCCCTGGGTAATTATACCCTTACAATCTAAATTCCCTATCCCTCACATGACAGTTCGGACCAATAGTAATTTTAAGGTCTATAGTCTTCCTGTTCTTTATTGGGTTTCTTCATTGTCTCTAGGCAGGCTGTTTCTTTTCTTATCTCTAAGGTTGCAGCTTCTGCTGACAATTGTAGCTTCCTTATCTTCTGGCTTGAACAGGCACTGGGGCCTTATTTTACTTAACTAGGTAAAAGTTCAACATAGCTGGGTGAAAGTTCACAGCTTGCGGCCTACGGGTTCAGCAAATTTAGCTACTAATGCTAAGGAAGTTATACTAAGCAAGTTCTATATAAGTAGTATACCAAATCGCACAACAAGGTTCAGAAATTATTAAAATACAATCAGGTCCAGGCACAGCTAGTACAACCAGTACCTCTAGAAGGGGCTCTTCACCCCTTCAATCCAGGAAATTATGTTTGGGTAAAAGCACATAAAATAAAAGTTAACTTATCTCCTTGGTGGCAGAGACCATTTTTGGTATTGCTAACATTTCTCAGCAGTAAAGGTGGAAGAAAAATCGACTTGGATCAATCATTCTCACCTGAAAGGTGCAACCAGTCTAGAGTTGGAACCAGGAAACCCTCTTGCCACCAAGAGAACATCTATCACAGCAAAGACAAAATTACCTGTGACCAGGAATTTACACAGAGCTAGTAGATTGGCTGTGGACTTGCTAACCTTGCTTAAAATTCAACAAGAAAGTGAAAAGTAATTTGATACTTATCAATTGCACATGGACTGAACTATATCCTTACTTAAAATTAGAGTGCAATCAAGAGATAATTGTCTTTGTTACAATACACTGTCTTTTTTTCTTACTAATACTAGTTTAATGAAGAGGGTCCCTGTGGAGGGTCGGCCAAGTAACGACAGTCACACCAATATGGCTACATGCCCTCTCTCAGCCACACTTCCCAAGTCAGCTGAAGTTTGAATCTCTCTGTCTTTACTCATCAGCCAGGATAACTCTCCCTGCAGCCCCTTCACATTTCAGGTATGTCACCAAGCCTTTCATGTGTGCCTTGTGATCCCATCGCATAGGGGATCCTTTTCTTTAAACTCTGGTGATCCTCAATTTAAAAGTGCTGACAAAGAGGACAGCTATCACACATGCATGAGTCCTGGGATTTAACCTTTGGGGCCTCAGATACTCAGAAGACTCACACTCTTAGGAAAAAGGACACCATTCCCTTTGATGACAGCCCAAAGAAGAAGAAACTATCAGCAGCAATTTTTTGGTTTGTATCTTGGGATGGAAAGAAATGCAGTTTTGGCCACAGCAGTCCCCAGCACAGCCACTGACATACTTGGTGAGATGGCAGCTATCACAGTGCTGATTATAAACCTACTTGCATGATGGGATTCAGCCCTGCTGAAATGTAGATACTAAAGCTTATTAGCTTTAGTAAATAAGCTTATTAGCTTAGACTAAAGATTATCTCAGTTAATGATTTGCAGAAAAAAGGGTGGCATTGATCTCCCTCAGGAACACAGCAGGAATCATTCAGTTGGAAATAGCAGCGTAGATGCAGTAAACAAGCACATTAGGTGCTCTTCCTTTTATTGCCAGTGCTACCTACACAGCAGAAGGGGGGTGTGTGTTTCAGGCACTTGACATCCACACAAGCTCTACATACTCAGTTTCCCCTCTTGCAGCATCATACCACCACCTGTGCTCACAAGGCCAGCACAGACTCTGTATAAACCCAGTTTCACAGATTCTGACCAGGAGGGAGAAGAGCAAGCGAGTGAACAAATGGGCAAGTTTGTTATTGTAAACATGAATGCTATGCACTGCTATTATGTCCTTGCAGCATGCTTTCTCTATTTCTATGCAGAAAATATCCTATGCTATTGTAGTCACATCAGTTTCTAAAAAAAGCTTTGTATCAGCACATGCTGTATACTGGCAGCTAGCAATTTCGGAAAGTTGAAATTGTCTGCAGCAATCAGCCACTGTTTCAGGGAAGAGAACAGGTTGTCCTGGCTTTGACCAGAACTTTTATTGGACTCTTAATTGTTACAGATCTGCTAATAAGTTAGAATTAATTGACTTTATTTGATTTTACAAAATCATTTGGAATAAGAAATATATTTTAATGAAACTTGTAGTTGCACAGCAAAAGCTGCTATGAAATCCTTTGTACAGCCCTGTACCAAGGCCAGAAGAATGGGCTAGAATCATTGTTTAAAACTTAGGTAACAAATTTGGGATTTTACAGATTTCTTTGTATTTGACTAGTCTTCTGTATGTAGAAAGTGTATTGAAATGTCAGAATATAGAATTAATGGGAGCTGGGGAGAGTCGATTGGAACAACTTGTAGTTACCTGCCAAGAAACCGTGAACTTTAGTAAAAGGTAATTCCGGCAGAGGGAGATCGCGACAACCGACTCATATACCACCTACCCAAATCGTACCCCAGACCCATTTCTGGACCTTTCTAACCGTTACTGCGCAGAATCGGATATGGGAGGAGGGTATGTTAATGATTTTCGGGAAGTATTATGATTATGCATGAATACTTAATGAATATGTATGAATAAGTTCTATATATGGTGTATGATTTTGAAACTTGGTGTGCGTTGATCGTGAGAGTACTCACACACCCAGCCGTCAATAAAGAAGTGTCTGCTTATCTGCATCACATTGGTGTTGATAAGTTCTTCATTCTGAGATTTCGGTAACATAATGATCAGCACTCTCTCTGAGATGCTTTCATTACTTACTGAAATAACCAGTTATAACCTGCCCTTGCTGCTTTAATTTAGCAATGAATGACCTCAGAAAGCTGGGTGCTTTTTTCTGGGTTTTGTAAAGTAGATTTGCCTACTTTAAGTTACATTAAAGAGCACTAAAGGAACTAGAGTCTCATCAGCTTGAGTAGAGGTTCACTGCTGGCTGGGCTTTTGTGCAGGCTGTGTCAGATCAGACTTCTCCAGACTGTTCTGTCAATGTGCTTTGCTCACAACAAATCAGCGTAGTTCAGTTGCTGGCCATGGACAATCAGTGTTAACCTAAAGCAAACCCAGCGCTATCTGCTAGGGTGGCTTGTGTGATCTGAATGGGGGACCCTTGCAGTGTCCAAATCAGAGGATTACATAAATCAGCAGAAAGAAATTTCTGCACTAGGCACTAAGGTAACAAACAAATCAAGCCATGCAACTCAAAACCATACATTTTGCAGAGCCCAGAAGATACAAGTGTCAGGGCAGACTCCTTCCTAAATGGAGATTTAATGTTATTATGGATGTGAATACAGAATGTAGGTATCCCTGCAGGTGAAGGCTTGATTTGGCAGTGCTCTGCCATCCCTCCCATCACCCTGTCCCAGACAGAGGCTAGCCTACTCTTGACTTAGGCTGCTTACATACCCTTGGCTGAAGCTGAGCCTCTCACATGGCCACAAAGATTACATTTGGGTTTGTACTGACAAGATTTTAAACATTGACAAATGAGCCAGTCCTCAGAGCTGGGCCAGTTCTACAAGCTTCTGAATCCCCCACTGACCAGCTGGCTCCACAACACAAATTAGAAAGAACTGAATGTATTATGCCCTCTCTTTCTTCACACACTTGTTAACATTCAGCTGTTGGTGACAACTCTGTACAGAGCATGGTCAGGCTCCCAAGAAGGGAACAGAGAGCAAGCATTGTCTCCCCTCGCCCATGTTAGGGAATTTTTATGGTACCCCTTGAGGTGAATTAAACACACGTTTGTGCTTAAATATAAAAAAAAATAATTAATGAGCAATGCATTGGGTAGAGTCCTACCATCATAGGCTGATTCCTTATATACACTCTCACCAGCACCAATCCCATGAGTAGTTGCAAGGGGTGTCTCAGCCCGGCCTTGGGTCCATCCCCCAGCTCAGCTTTGCTGCCCAAAGGTAGCCCCCTAGCACTCCCATTCCAGGACAGTGTTGCCTAAACTCCCCAGTTACCAAACTCTGATTTAATTGAACAAGAACACAAAATTTAGGTCAAGTACACACCATCTCAAGTTGTCGAAACTGATGACTGCAAGGACTTCTAATCAAGGTAGTCAATCTCGGGAAACAAAGAACAGATAATGATAAGAGAGGGTCTGCAGCAGAAAAAACAAGCTGAGCTGGTTCTGGAGTTTGTGAAGGAGTGCTAAGTAGGGGGGGAATATGTACAAGAACCTAGGTGGAGTCATGGGGCAAAAAACGGGGTGAAGAGGAGATGACCATCGGGAAGACCACCTGGAGGCATAACTGACCAGATGTGAAGACTCATACATATGCAAATAATTCCGATAAATGTAATGAATATGTATAGCTGTGTAACATAAAATGAGACCCGTGAAACAGTTCAGCATGTGCATTAGGTGAAACACTCCCCCCCCCCCGCATCCGGTGCCACGGTGCCACAATAAATTATGCCTGCTTCTTAATGCTATGTTGGTGTTAAGGAGTTTTATTCCCGATTTTGGTGGCAGCAGCTACAAGACAATGCTGAGACTGTTTCTTATCTCATCACCCAGGGAAACTTCACTCTCTTACAGGGATCCTTCTATCTCTGGCATACATGCTTTCAGCCAGTTTAACCACTTCTGCAGTTGAGCCTTCTTGCCCTCCATGCCAGATCATTCCTTGGTCAGGAATTACCACTGCTGCACAGTTACAATTTGAATTTCCCTGTGACCCATCACTGACGGGCTTTGGTGGCTGCCAGCTTTGCTGGACTGGTCGTTGCTTCCCTGCCACTTCTGTACCTGGAGGAGCTAGCCTCTTTGGCCAGCCACTGTGGGAGAAGTGAACACTCAGAAATGGCTCCTAAAAACTGCCTAAAGTGTAAAGCTTACCAGATGAAACTTTGAAACTTCCAGACAAAACTTCCTACAGCTTTCAAGAAGAGACAAATGACAACAATAATGCAATATAGTCAACTCCATCTTCCTAGATCTGTGCTGATAGAGAAGGGTTTAAAGTATTGTTCCGCCTTCTTTACTCAGCATGCAACCTATTTTGCTGAAGTGAGAAGGCAGAATGCCAGTTATAGCAGCTTATGACATGAATGGCAAGTACTCTACTGGAGCTTAAATTGACCCATCATTAAATCATCTCTCTCATTAGCAACTGAGTAATTTCACAGAAATCTCTAACTGTCCTTTGAAAGAGATAAAGCATTCATTAATATTAATCATAGCAGGATTAAGTTAGTGACATAGAGCTGATATGTAAGGGACGAAAATAAGTTGACCTTGTAGAGAAACAAGGCTGACTTGGCAGAACTGTTAGTGTATAGATAAGATGTCGTCCTCCCTTTATTCCCAAATTGCACGTCTTTTATGCCACTTAGCTGTCATCCACGCGGCATCACACTCCATTTGATTGGTCCCAGTGTGGTGCCCACACACTGCTCCCCCCTTGTGCAGGCATCCTGTTTTTTCTCATCTTTCTGTCCAACTCTCTTATCTCTCTGTGAATACAGTTTCTTTGTCTCCCTTGGCCTTGCATATGTCCTTCACAACACCTGCAGCTTGCTAGGGCTGCGGCCTGTTATTACAACCAAGTTATTCGGTCTGGATTGCTCATAATATGCCCGTTTTCTTCCAGCCACTCCACAGTTTAAAAAATCCTTACACGAAACCCATTATGAGACATCACATTGTAGATTTGTTCTGGGATGGAGTTTATCAGGCTCTGAAAACTCCAAAACAATGTGCATATTTACAGATAGATTAACTTGGTATTCTGTAGGAAGCCATAATCAAACTAAAGATAATTGTAAAATTTTGGTTTCCACTATGGGCCTATGAGATCCTAATTGCTTTGAGTCATTTAATCTGGGTCTGAGCCTTACTGGTTTACCTAGACAATCAGAACCAGCACATGCTAACCCTTTTGCACAAAATAGTTTACATTTAAGATTTATTTGAGGATTATATTACCCTATTTACACAACAATCAGAGAAATATTGGATATGTGGAGAAAGGGCATTTCCCTCATCCTAGTGGATGAGGAAAAGGCTGTGGATGTTGTCTACCTGGACTGTTCCGGCCTGGCACAGCCCGAGCCAGAGGGATTTGATGTTACACCCGGAGAGGGATGAAGATGCAAACAAGGTCAAATGCCACCAATCAGGAAAGTTTATTGAAACAGTGTTGATAAGAAAAGAGGATAGGAAAAGGAAGAAAGGATAGAAAAGAAGGAAATCTAGCAAGCAGTCGGGATAAAGTTGGAAGAGATAGTCACCACCATGGATCCAGTGGTGTCCCGTTGATCCATAGTTTGCTTGTCCATTGGTGGTGGGAGTGTCCAAATCATGCCCTTACTGTTTGATGGTGCAGTCTTTTATAGGGTATTTGGGGAGACCATTTCCCTGACAAAGGCATGTACCGCATGTCCACACATACTCACCATCTTGTCACGCTGTTTTCCGAGGGGCATATGCGATGGCTGGATGGTCCCTTTGTCATGGACTGTGCATGCCTTGGCAGGTTGAGGTGGTTGTTCATGTCTGGACATGTCCCCCAAAACAACATGGCCACTCCTTGACCCCGGCTGCTGTCTGGTTCCAGGTGGCTATTTGGTCCTTGTCTGGTCCACAACTGCTGAATTCCCGCCAGATAGCCTTGCACAAAGCTCAGCAGTGATGTAAACAAGCTTTGAGACAGTCAGCTCACAATATGGTCTCCCATGCTGGACCTTCGTAAAGCCTTTGACACCATCTCCCACAGCATTCTCCTGGAGAAACTGGCTGCTCATGGCTTGGAGTGGTGTACTGTTTCCTGGGTTAAAAAATGGCTGGACAGCCAAGCCCAAATTGGGGTGGTGAATGGAGTTACATCCAGCTGGTGGTCAGTCACAAGTGGTGTTCTCCAGGGCTCAGTATTGGGGCCAGTTTTGTTTAATCTTTATTGTTTATCTGTATGAGGGCATTGAGTGCACCCTCAGGAAATTTGCAGATGACACCAAGTTGAGGGGGGAGTGTTGATCTGCTTGAAAGCAGGAAGGCTCTACCGAAGGATCTGGACAGACTGGATTGATAGGCCAAGGCCAATCGTTTGAGGTTCAACAGGGAAAAGTGCCAGGTCCTGCATTTGGGTCACAACAACCCATGCAATGCTACAGTCTTGGGGAAGAGATGTCTGGAAAGCTGTCTGGTAGTAAAGGACCTGGGGGTGCTGCTTGACAGCCAGCTGAACATGAGCAGCAGTGTGGCCAAGAAGGCCAATAGCATCCTGGCTTGTATCTGAAACAGTGTGGCCAGCAGGACAAGGAAGTGTTTGTCCCCCTGTACTTGTCACTGGTAAGGCCACACCTTGAATACTGTGTTCCATTTTGGGTCCCTCAATTCAAGAGTGATGTAGAGGTGCTGGAGCATGTCCAGCGAAGGACAATGAAGCTGGTGAAGGGTCTAGAGCAGGGGTCCTCAAACTACGGCCCACGGGCCGGATACGGCCCCCCAGGGTCCTCAATCCAGTGCCCGGTATTTACAGAACCCCCCCGCCCCCCCGCCCCCCCCCGCCGGGGTTTGGGGGGGGAAACCAAGCAGCCGCAGATGACCTCCTGCCACTTCATCCACGTGCTGGCCCCCTGTTTAAAAAGTTTGAGGACCCCTGGACTCTAGAGAACAAGTCTTATGAGGAGCAGCTGAGGGAACTGGGGTTGTTTAATCTGGAGAGTAGGAGGTTCAGACGAGACCTTATTGCTCTCTACAACTACCTGAAAGGAGGTTGTAGGCAGTTGGGGGTAGGTCTCTTCTCCCAGATAACAAGCAACAGGACAAGAGGAAATGGCCTCAAGTTATGCCAGGAGAGGTTTAGATTGGATATTGGAACAGGCTGCCTAGAAAAGTGGTAGAATCACCATCCCTGGAGGTGTTAAAAGACCACATAGATGCATTGCTTAGGGACATGGTTTAGCGATGGACATGGCAGTCCTGGGTTAACAGTTGGACTTGATGATCTCAAAGGTCTTTTCCAACCTAAGTTATTCTATGTTTCTAAATATTTACCCTCAGCCTTGGATGAGAAGTGTATTCTAGGCACATTAATGAACTGAAGATAATATTGGGCCCTATAGAAAAAAATCAAATTCTTATAAAAAATTGGTAATACAGAATTGATTAGCCCTTAGGACTACCTGTTAGCAGCAGAGGACAGGATATATGTGCATTATTGAATAATAGCTGCTGGTTTTATGCAAATCAAGACAAGAAAATTGAAACTAATCTAAACAAGATAGGACACAATTTAAAAGTCTTACACGACAGTAATACAGTATTTCCACTAAAGCTGTTCATGTGGTAACTCTTGGCTCCCGACTTAAGTATAGGACTGGAATTAAAATAAATTTGGCTGTTGTATTCATTTCCTTTTTTTTCCTTTGTAATTATATATGTGTATTTGCAGTGTTGTATTATCTATGCACTCAATTGTACTAAAATAATTGTCGCGACGGAGGGAAGCACAGTCACTCAATATGAGTGATCAGCAGACTTCGTTTATTGTCCCTTCCAGTCACTTTTATGCCTTGTTATAATTAGCTCATAATATTACAAAAGTTAAGCTCATTATTGGTTAGTACCTAAATATCAAGTCTGCCCCCTAGTTTCTTCTTCTGTAGTTATCTGTTCCCCAACTCGCACCATTCTCTTTTCCACCGCAGTCTTCCTGTTATTTTTGTAACTTTTGCTTTACTTCAGATAAGCTGAGAGCGATGTGCATTTTGTCCAGCCAGCTGGACTATTGTCTATGAGACCCTTTTCAGCTAGCCAGTTATCCACAAATAATATAATGTGATCCTGATGGTCAAAAGAAGAGGGACTGTTATGAAAATTCCCTTCCCTAACTATTCAGTCAACCAGTATTTCTAGTATGAAAAATGTATTAAATTTGTTAATATACATATTGTTTCACATTATACACTATAATGTAATGAGGTAGTGGAATTTTACTGGAGACTTTGGTATTGTTCATGCCTTAGCAAACAAACTAAGGACAGCCTCGCCCTGGAAATAGGATTTTCCTTTATGGAAGCTTAGAGCTGTCTACAAAGGATAAAGGATACCCCTAGACAACCAAGATAACACCAGCATCCTAGCCCTTCTAAAATGTCTTTGACACCCTACTGGTGCTGTCTGGGTCATAGCTAAGTAAGTATAGCAAGTCTGACTCCAGGGATGTAAGGGACGAAAATAAGTTGACCTTGTAGAGAAAACAAGGCTGACTTGGCAGAACTGTTAGTGTACAGATAAGCGGCCAAATTTGGCAGTGAAACCACAAGCGTGTGAACAGCTCGCAATGAGCAGCTGATTTTCTACACTTGATAAATTTCCCGGTGCTTTTGCTACACGTAGGCACGTTCCAGGGCAGAACTTGGGTAGATAAGCGATTGTATATAACCAGCACTTATGTATGCAATAAACGATCTCACTTCTTCACTGACTTGGGGTCCGTGCCTTCATATGCCACAAATGGCACCCAAAACAGGGACTTGAGGGATAAAACTACAATTCTGATGGCATAGCCCAGCTGAACCAGGGAAAAGGGAAAAAGGGAAGACGGATACACAAGAGCTCTCATCACCACAGCCAGACAGCAAGTGAGCAGCTGGGAACCATGGGACAATCATTAACATGGGAACAGAAAAATCATATGGATGTTTTGCAGAAAATTTTAAAGACTTATGGGGACAATGTGTCTCAGCTATCCCTTGTAACCGTCTTGGCATGGGCTCAGGACAATTGTTCTTGGTTCCCTAAAGAGGGCACGCTGAATATCACCGTATGGAAACATACTGGGGATGAATTGGGACAGCAAAATGATAAGAAATCAAAGAGTGTGCTGATAATGTGGTAGCAAGTGTTTTCAGCTCTTAGCCGATTACAGACTGTTAATGAAGCAAAATTCCCGCATTATAGCATGACAGCCTCATCAAAAGCAAATGGAGATAAAGAACAGCTGTTGTCTTTGCATAATGATCCTGAGCCTGATGGTCCTTTCACCCAGGACACAGGCTTAGCAGATCCGGAAAGGGAGCCGGATCTTAACCCATCAGATGATACAAGTGTAATCCCTGTTCCTCCAACCAAGCCCACAGTTCCATTTAACCCTCTGACCGAGAAGCCTGGACCAAAACAGCCAAAATCACCCCCACCCACAGATCCTGCACTTTGGGCAAACCCAGCTGAGTTGTCACATTCCGGTGAGTCGTCCAAAGTATACTATGGTGCTTTAGATCAGTGCAGAAAGGAGGCTATGTGAAAGGGAGATATGGAATTACTCAGTGTATTCCCCATCCGGTACCAGGCAGGGCGACCAACTGTGTGGGAGCAACTCCCGTAAGAAGCTGTAAAAGAACTCAGATGCTCAGTTAAGATTTTGGACTCAGATCGGCATTTACCATGAACTTGTACACTGCTATTGCAGAAGGGTATGTTATGACCCCATATGATTGGAAAGCATTGTGTCGCATGATGCTTACCTCTATGCAGTATACAGTTTGGATAATAGAGTACCGAGACCAAGCTACTACGCAGACAATGGACAATTTAATGAACATGAAAAATATAGGTATGGATGAACTGATGGGGGAGGGCAGATATTCTGCTGCGGTAGCGCAGGTACAATTGCCTAGAGAGGCACTTGAACAAGCCACCTGGATAGCTCTTGCCTCCTTAAGAAGGTCCCTGGGGGAAAGCCTGAACAGTTGTTTGCGTCTGTCCGTCAAGGGTCCCCAAGAGCCTTATGCAGACTTTTTAGATCGCCTAAAAAATGTGATAGATCAACAAGTAGAGTCAGAGGAAGCCAAACAATTACTTCTCACGCAGCTCGCAGTGGAGAATGCAAATGCGGATTGTCAAAGAGTTTTGCATCTGCTTCGGAACTGTAACTCTGTATTAGCAGATATGATAAGGGCTTGCCAGAATGTTGGCACCGAGACCCATCGTGCAGATATATTTGCTGCTGCCTTGCCACAGCAAATGGTAGTGGCAACCTGCACAACGAGGCTCTTGTTTTCATTGTGGTCAGGCAGATCACTTCAAAAGGAATGTAGGGCAGGAGATAGGAAAAATCAAATGGGCCCAAGACTCCTTAAAACCTTGTCCACGCTGCCAAAAAGGGCATCACTGGGCCAATGAGTGCCGTTCTAAATTCCATCAGGACGGCCATGCCCTTTGCCCAAACCAGGGAAACTGCCGCGTGCCCAGACAAAAAGTCCGGCAGCAATGACGGTCCAACAACAGCCGACTCTCGACAGTTGGCCTCAGACCTCCGGCCAGCCACCCATGGCAGTGCTGGACTGGACTTGGCCGTCTCCCAGTCAATCTTAATCACTGATACCGCTGTACATTCGCTCCCAACCAGAGTCTGGGGTCCCTTAGGGAATGACTGTAATGCGCTTTTGTTGGGACACTCTTCAGTCATTCACTCAGGACTGTTTATACTTCCTGGAGTGATTGACACCAATTACATTGGTGAAATAAAGATTATGGCTTGGACCCCATCCCCTCCTGTGTCATATTCAAAAGGGAGAAAAAATAGCTCAGCTTTTCAAATTATTTCAAATGTGGGTCCAAAAGGGAGAAGGCAAGGTGGGTTTTGACAGCACCAACCTTCCACAGATTATGTGGGCACACCAAATTACTCACGACCAACCGTTATTAACCTGTTATATTGAGGGGAAGACCCTTTTTGGGCCTAGTGGACATTGGCGCTGATGTTTCAGTAGTTTTGCAATTGGACTGGCTGAAAGAGTGGCCTTTGAAAGACCCCACATCAGCAATAGTAGGTGTTGGGGGAATACAGCTAACCTAAACAAAGCACCTGACCAGTTTTATTACTCGGCCCCGAAGAACAACGAGGACCTATTACTCCATACGTCATGCAAGTCCCCTGCACCCTGTGGGGACGTGATTTGTTGAGCCAATGGGGGGTTACCTTGAAGACAAATTTGTCCTAAGGGCCGCTGAGGTGCAGCCAACGATTAAACTCGCCTGGAAAACAGATACACCGGTGTGGGTGGAACAGTGGACCTTGCGCACAGAAAGGCTGCACAAATTGCGTGAACTGGTGCAGGAGCAAATCAAAGCAGGCCATATTGTGCCCTCCACTAGCCCTTGGAATACTCCTGTCTTTGTAATACCAAAAAAAGAGTGGCAAGTGGCAACTTTTACATGACTTGTGAGCTATCAGTGCAGTGAATGAGCCTACGAGACTTTACAACCCGGCATCCCCTCTCCTGCTATGCTGCCTGTTGTGGTTTAACCCCAGCCGGCAACCCAGCACCACGCAGCTGCTCGCTCACTCCCCCTCACCCAGAGGGATGGGGAGGAGAATCAGAAAGGAATGTAAAACTCAGGGGTTGAGATAAGAACAATTTAATAAGTAAAGCAAAAGTCGAGCACGCAAGCAAAACAAGTCAAGGAATTCATTCACTACTTTCCATCAGCATGCAGGTGTTCGGCCATCTCCAGGAAAGCTGGGCTCCATCACGTGTAATGGTTACTCAGGAAGACAACACCATCATGCCGGATGTCCCCCCCTTCCTTCTTCTTCCCCCAGTTTATATACTCAGCATGATGTCATATGGTATGGAATACCTCTTTGGCTAGTTTGTGTCACCTGTCCTGGCTGTGTCCCCTCCCAATTTCCCATGCCCCTCCAGCCCTCTTGCTGGCAGGGCCCAGGAAACCAAGTCGTCCTGACTTAGTATAAACATTACCCAGCAACAACTGAAAACATCAGTGTCCTATCAACATTGTTCTCACATCATAGCCAAAACACAGCATTGTACTAACTGCTAAGATGAAAATTAACTCTATCCCAGCTGAAACCAGGACACTGCCAGACTCCTGGTCACTTATAGTGATTGATCTTAAAGACTATTTCTTCACCATACCGTTACATCCTGACAATGCACCTCGGTTTGCAGTTATGGTGCCAGCAATTAATTATCAGGAACCCACCATGCGTTTTCATTGGACTGTGTTGCCACAAGGCATGTTAAACAGCCCCACCATGTGTCGAATATTTGTAGCACTGGCTATCAGTCCTGTTCGCAAAAGGTTACCACAGGTTTTGATCTACCACTATATGGATGACATTTTAGTATCGGCATCATCATCATCCTCATTGGTCACTGAAGCCGTGATGGACTTAAGATGATCATTAAGCAACGCCAGCCTCTGTATAGCAGAGGAAAAGATCCAAACTCGAGCACCATGGAAATATCTCGGATGGAAAATTGTTGAGACAGCTATTCATCCTCAGCCTTTACGCCTTGCTACAAATGTTAGGACCCGCAATGACCTGCAAAGTTACTGGGTACCAAAAACTGGGTGCGACCATATCTTGGAATAACTACACAAGACCTGGCACCTTTGTTTACCCTGTTAAAAGGAGACTCTAATTTGTTGTCGCCGCGTACACTCAGCTTCGAGGCCAAAAGGGCTTTGCAAACCATAACTAATAACATACAGGAGCGTCAGAGCCATTGCATATACTAACTTTGCCTGTTTTGTTGTTTTTGATTTATAATGAATTTAAGCCTTATGCTCTCTTGTTTCAATGGGCAGCTGAACACCAGGATCCATTGATAATTTTGGAGTGGATTTTTTTGCCTCACTCTTTTTCCAAAACAGTGACAACTCTCATTCACACGTTGGTGATCCTCATTCAAAAGGCTCGACATCGTCTGCAGGAACTTATGGCCCGTAACCCAGCCACCATTTTATGCCTTTGGCCAAACAGGACTTTGATTTTTGGTTTAAGCAAAGCCTCTCACTACAGTCTGCTTTGGCCGACTTTAGTGGAACCATTGCCTTTTCTATTCCTCGACATAAATTGCTTCACTCTTTAACTGATTTACCCTTACAATTGAAACTGCATATTTCTCATGTACCTATCCCAAATATTGATGGCTCAGGGCCTTCGGAAAAGGCTGATGCATCATGGAAAAATGAGCAAGGGTATTGGGACTCAGACATTACCTTTGTTACTGGCTCTACACAAATAGTGGAGTTAGCTGCAGCTGTTCGTGCCTTTACATTGTTCAAACAACCACCTTTAAACCTAGTTGCAGATTCTTTATATGTTGTAGGGATAGTGCGTAGATTGGAACATTCATTTTTAAAACGGTTTCTAACCAACAGTTATTTGTTTTGTTGAAGCATCTTTTGTTCCTATTGGAGCATTGCTCTCATGACTATTTTGTTTTACATGTGCAGTCACACACCTCGTTGCCTGGTCCCATTGTTGAAGGCAATAAGGTGGCGGACATTTTTACCGTGGCTGTTGTTACCACCAGAGCTTATCAACAGGCTAAGCTTTCACACAACTTTTTTCACCAAAATGCTAAGGCGCTGCAACATTTGTATCACCTGACACAAGAACAGGCCCAGGAGATTGTAAGGGGCTGTCCCAACTGTCAAAACTTCAGCCCTTTACCCGTTTATCCCAGTGTTAATCCTCATGGCCTCCAAGCCTGAGAAATTTGGCAAACTGATATCACACATATTCCCTCGTTTGAGAATCCTAAATATGTTCATGTTTCAGTTGACACCTTTTCACACTATGTTTTTGCCACCGCTCACCACTGGGGAGAAAAAGCCGTGATGTTTGCCGTCATTGGCTTGCTTGTTTTGCTACCATGGGACTTCCTGATCAAATTAAAACCGACAACAGCTCAGCATATATAGCACAACACACGCACCTGTTTTTGCAGAATTGGGGCATTACCCATGTGATGGGCATTCCCCACTTGCCCACTGGACAGGCTATTGTTGAATGAACTCATCGGTCTCTTAAAGACATGCTGCAAAAACAAAAAAGGGGGAATAGCCCAGGTACCTCGCCACAGGAACAACTGTGGAAAGCTCTGTACGTGATCAATTTTTTAAACCACTCTTCCGACCATAGTGCTGTACATAAACATTTCTCTTGTCCTGCTTGGTGGGAACTGCCCTGGGTCCACTACAAAGATACAGAAACTAACCAATGGAGCATTCCGGTTGAATTAATAACGTGTGTCTCTACAGATCGAGGGCCTCTGTGGATCCCCGCTCAGCTCGTTCGACCAGCTGATCACAATGAGCCAGAGAACAAGCCAGAATAGTGCAAACAGACTAATGCGACTAGTTTGGCCCTTGAAAAATTATTGATTGATGGATGTACAATCAGTGTGACATGCCACTTTGCAAAATAGAGCTGCGATTAGTTATTGTTATTAGCTCATGGGCATGGATGTGAGGAGTTTGATGGAATGTGCTGTATGAATTTCAGTGTCAGTTCATCAAAGTTTGAAACAGCTACATGATTTGACGTATAAGTTGAAGGAAGATCCCGGATGGAATCCTTTGAAGGTTGGGATTGGACCCTAGGATTAGGTCCTTGGATATGAAAAATATTGATGTGTGGGTTTGCTATATGGCTAGGGGTTTTGGCCATTGTTATATGTCTACCGTGTTTGATGTACCTGATGCGAGCCATGATACAAAGGGCTGTCCATCAATCTATGACGGTTTAAATTCACAGAGCCTTAACCTTATCCAATTTAACAAACAAAAAAGGGGGAATTGTAAGGGACGAAGATAAGTTGACCTTGTAGAGAAACAAGGCTGACTTGGCAGAGCTGTTAGTGTACAGATAAGCGGCCAAATTTGGCAGTGAAACCACAAGCGTGTGAACAGCTCGCAATGAGCAACTGCTTTGCTACACGTAGACAAATTCCCAGGTGCTCTGCCGCACGTAGGCACATTCCAGGGCAGAACTTGGGTAGATAAGCAATTGTATATAACCAGCACTTATGTATGCAATAAACGATCTCACTTCTTCACTGACTTGGGGTCCGTGCCTTCATATGCCACACAGGGACATCTGGATCAATAGACAAGCAGCAAGAATGCTGCAAACACATAGTTGCTTTGCAGAATTTTACTATTATTAGTAACGGATAGTGTGTGTGTGTAGAGGAATGAAGGCAGTGGGTTGATTAGCATTGATAATATGCAGCTGTGGCCTTGCCTGGATGGCAGGGGGTTGATTGACATGGATGATGTGCAGCTGTAGCTCATTCCTGCTAAGTAGTTAATGGCTCATGATGGCAAGCTGTGGCTCCTTTCCAAGTTACTTGCAAGCAAAACTAGAGAAGAGGTGGCCTTACTAATCTCAGAAAAAACCAATGGTGCCACACCACTTTTGATGGCAGCCCGTTATGGGCACGTTGACATGGTGGAATACTTGTTGGACTATTGCTCTGCTTCTATAGAAATTGGTGGTTCAGTTAATTTTGATGGTGAGACCATTGAGGGAGCTCCGCCATTATGGGCAGCATCAGCTGCTGGCCACTTGAAGGTGGTTCAGTGTCTGTTAGATCATGGTGCATCTGTCAATAACACAACTGGCCTGGCCTGGCCCGGCCTCTGGAGGAAGGAGAAACAGCATGGACAGTAGAATCTGACTGACAGTAAAAGCCTTGTTGCAGCCTGCTAGTTTGTGCTGCAACAATTGGTGCCCCATGTGAGGCTGAGTTGGACTGACTACAACTGGTGCCCAATGTAGCTGAGACAAGCGGGAAAACCTGCGACCTATAACAGACATTGTGAGAGGTGAGCTGTTGAAAACTAATCAATATTGCTGTATTTCAATACTTGTCCATCTTAAATTGCAACTTGTGTGTTAGTGATTAGTCAAATCATGTTGTACGTGAACATTTGAAGGGTATAAAAGCCCTGTGTAAAACCACATTTGTGGTGCCCCAATCTGGCTGAGACACCTCATGTGTGTGAGTAAATATTTACCCTTGTAATTCTTTATTTTGCATCCTGGCCCCTCTCCTCAGTCAGCACAGGCCAGTTGTGAATTTTCATGACAAGGGCATTGGGGCTCCCATCCCTCCCCACAGGCACAGGAAGGCACTGGAGCCCCCACACCAGATCCTCACTCTGGCCTACATCACAGGTGAACAGGTCTGCCTCTGAGCTGCTGGCACTGCAAGCCTTCATGGCTGCCTTTCCCACTAAATGAAGGAGCATCTAATTACCCTGTTCAATTTAGCAGTAAACTGATCTATTTCTGAGGAGAAAACGCCCACTTTTTTTTTTCTCCAGACTGGGCTGGTTTTGCATCCCTCTGCAAGGGATGGGTTTATTGCCCGGATCTGCTAAGCAGATCCACACGTGGCCAGCCGTGAGGGTTTTCCTCCTGCAGTCCTGCGGGGTTTTACTGCTCTCCATGGAAGCGCCCCTCCCCCGGTACCGTGCGCCCCCCGCTGTCCCCTCACCCCTGCGACATCTCTCCCCACCTGTGCATGCTCCGCTGTAGCGCTGTTCCGCCCTTTGTTTTACTTTAGAGAAAGGAAAATAAGGCACGGTCTGGGGAAAAGGACACCCCCTATCTTGTCCCCATACCACAGCTAACCTAACCAAACCATACCTCCTCCCCGCTACGTTCTGTCAGTCCACTCACGCTATAGCGGAGGGCGGTGCCAGGAAACTCGCTCACCCCCCTAGCGGACAGCTACCACATCGCCAGCACCGCCCCGCTCTCGGTGTAGCTTGAGCGGCTGCGTAGTCCCACCTCCTGTCCTGCTCCGAGTGGCTGGCGGCGCTTAGGCGTGTTTCTCATTGGGCCTGGTGGTGGCCGGGCTGTGTTTGGTAGGTTCCGCTGTGCCCAGATGTTGGGCTAGTGGTGGAGGCTAGTTGCTGTGGGGATAGGTTTGTCGTGAAAGAGCTGGACGGAGTGCGGGAGGCGGTGGGTATTTCCTTGTGAGGGTGACTTCGGCGGGAGAGAGCCGGTGGTGTTCTGGGGAGGTAGCCCGCACCCTTGGGTCCTTCCTCACAGATATGTTTTCCGTGGGCGATGGCGCTGTTGCTGCCTCTCCGGTTCTGGGCAGGCGGTGGAGGCCGTCCTGTCGCGGCCGTTGTGTGTGGAGCGGCTCTGAGGAAGCTGGGAAGGGTTTTTTGGGGACCCTGAGGTGGTATGGGGAGGGTTGCCCAGGTTAGGGAGTGAGCTTGGGGGGCGAGTGGTTATTGGACTTGGAGTGGAAAAGAGGGGGACGATTTGAAGAGAGGCATCGGGGGTAATCCTGGGGGGGGAGAGGGGCGTGTAGGTGGCTTTGGGGTGGGAGGCAAATACGGTGTCGTCTTGAAGGAGGAGATTTGGAGGGGAGGGGGTGGGGCTTTGGGCAGGCTGAGGGTGGTTGTGGTGGAAGGGAAAGTTCAGGTTTTTGGTGTCTGATACTAAATCAAACTACTCTGGCAAGGGCGTCTTTCCGGTCAGGTTCTGAACTTGTTCCCTTGCCAGTAGGGTGGAGATAACACGGGGTCGCGTGTGTCTGTGAGCATGGGCCTCCGCAGAGAACCTGAGGGGGGATGGGGGGAGTGGGGGTGGGTGGGCGCTAATGGTTCTTTGTTTAGGCTGTGCTTAAAAGCAGAAGTTGATACAAGTGTAGGGTTTGTTATGTCGTGAGGGGAAAGTGTTTTCGTGCCAATGGTATGGATACTGCACTGCTAGGATCTGGCTTTCTGCTCAACATCTTTCCTTAAGGGGCACTGTGCAGTCTAGAGAAGTCCCATGGAAGTCAGCTGGACATTGGTGCACCACCACCAGTGGTTTGAGTATAACTGTAGAAAAAATGTAATTGTATGTACTTATTTGAGAAGTAGAAAGTAAAAACATTCAGAATTCTTTTCTTTTGCAGAGTTACCAAGTGCAGCCTGTGCTTTGTCAGGACCTCGTTTAGAGTCTCCATGTTGTCCCATCTGCCTGATCTGAGAAAAAGTTGGGGATACTCTGTTTGGGCTGTGTGTTTCTAATAAGCTTTTGTTTGTGACTCTGAAAAAAGCAGGTCTGTATCCTTCAAGAAAGAGGTACAGACTAAATGGATTTAAAGACAGCAGTGTTCAGTGCAGCTTGTGATGGCAAGCTGCGGCTCCTTTCCAAGTTACTTGCAAGCAAAACTAGAGAAGAGGTGGCCTTACTAATCTCAGAAAAAACCAATGGTGCCACACCACTTTTGATGGCAGCCCGTTATGGGCACGTTGACATGGTGGAATACTTGTTGGACTGTTGCTCTGCTTCTATAGAAATTGGTGGTTCAGTTAATTTTGATGGTGAGACCATTGAGGGAGCTCCACCATTATGGGCAGCATCAGCTGCTGGCCACTTGAAGGTGGTTCAGTGTCTGTTAGATCATGGTGCATCTGTCAATAACACAACTCTAACAAGTTCAACTCCGCTTAGAGCTGCCTGTTTTGATGGTCACCTGGAAATAGTAAAATATCTTGTGGAGCACAAAGCAGACTTGGAAGTATCAAACCGTCATGGGCATACGTGCTTGATGATCTCATGTTACAAAGGCCACAAAGAAATTGCTCAGTATTTACTTGAAAAAGGAGCTGATGTTAACAGAAAAAGTGTTAAAGGTAAGTTCATTGTTTCAGTGTTCCTTGTGGTAAATAGGGGTGAAATTACTCATGTGTTCTTTAGGAGACTGACACCCAAAAATATTCTTCTAGTCTCATAATGTGAATGTTTTTTCCAGTAAGAGATTAAGTGTGTCTAGCTATCTTTTTACAAGTTTTTTCATCATACTTATTTAATAATGGCTATAAAACGTAGTTCTAAATTGATACATTTTCACAGAATGGTCAGGGTTGGAAGGGACCTCTGGGGGTCGTCTAGTCCAACTTGCTGCTAAAGCAGGTTAACCTAGAACAGGTTGCACAGGACTGCATCCAGGTGGGTTTTGAATGTCTCCAGAGAATAAGACTCCACAACCTCTCTGGGCAGCCTGTTCCAGTGCTCTGTCACCCTCAAAGTAAAGAAGTTCTTCCTCATATTCAGATGGAACTTTTGGTGTTGTAGCTTGTGCCTTTTGCTCCTTGTCCTGTTGCTGGGCGCTACTGAAAAGAGCCTGGCCCCATCCTCTTGACGTTCACCCTTAAGATATTTGTAGACGTTGATAAGATCCCCTCTCGGTCTTCCCTTCCCCAGGCTAAACAGGCCCATCTCAGCCTTTCCTCATAAGGGAGAGGTGCCAGTCCCCTAATAATCTTTGCAGCCCTCCACTGGACCCTTTCCAGTAGTTCCCTGTCTCTCTTGAAGTGGGGAGCTCAGAACTGGACACAGCACTTCAGGTGTGGTCCCACAAGAGCAGAGTAGAGGGGGAGGATAACCTCCCTCGACCTGCTGGCCATGTTCCTCCTAAAGCACCCCAGGATCCCACTGGCTGCCTTGGCCTCAAGGGCACACTGCTGGCTTGTGGTCAACTTGCTGCCCACCAGAATTCCCAGGTCTTTCTCCGCAGAGCTGCCCCCCAGCAGGTCAACCCCTAGCCTGTACTGGTGCATGGGGTTGTTCCTCGGTGCAGGACCTTATGCTTGCCTTTGTTGAACTTCATTAGGTTCCTCTCCACCCAATTCTCCAGCTTGTCCAGGTATCACTGAATGGTGGCACAGCCTTCTGGTGAATCAGCCACTCCTCCCAGTTTTGTATCATCTGCAAACTTGCTGAGGTTTGTTGCAGAATGGCTGTGTGATCATGGCCATGACTCCCTTAAAGATCTTTGTGAAACAAAGTTACCGTAAGTTAGCTGAAGCAGGCCTTGCAGCTATGCTGAGGCATGCTGATAAGGAAGCTGAGAAAAACACTGACCTTGTGCCTAATGTTGTAAATAACTTTGAGGAATTCGCGTAGACAAGAGAGGAAAAAAAAATATGTAGCTAGCTCTCCGCAGAAACCGCAAGTTGGAGGATGTATGAAAATGTAACCCTTTAGAGCTTAGCCAATCAGCAGATGACTTGTAGGCATAATTAACTGGAACTGTATATAAGACATAATCGCGCCGTAATAAATCGAAGCTTGCTTTATCACTCACATTGAGTCGGCCGCTTGCTTCCCCTCGCTCGTCAGAGGTTACTCTCTGTCCCTTCTTTGATGAATAAGTTGAACAGGACTGGACCTAGTACTGACCCCTGGGGAACAGCACTAGCTACAGGCCTCCAGCTAGACTCTGCGCTGTTGATCACAACCCTCTGAGCTCTGCCATTTAGCCAGTTCTCAGTCCACCTCACTGTCCACTCATCTAATCCACACTCCCTGAGCTTACCTGTGAGGATGTTATGGTAGACAGCGTCAAAAGCTTTGCTGAGGTCAAGGTTGACAACATCCACTGTTCTCCCCTCATCTACCCAGCCAGTCATTCCATCATAGAAGGCTATTAGGTTGGTCAGGCATGATTTCCCCTTGGTGAATCCACGTTGACTACTCCTGATAACTATTTCTTCCACATGCTTCGAGATGACCTCCAGGATGAGCTGTTCCATCACCTTTCCAGGGATGGAGGTGAGGTTGACCAGCCTGTAGTTTCCTGGGTCCTGCTTCTTGCCCTGTTTGAAGACTGGAGTGACATTGGATTTCCTCCAGTCTTCAGGCACCTCTCCTGTCCTCCATGACCTTTCAAAGATGATGGAGAGCGGCTTGGCAATAACATCTGCCAACTCCCTCAGCACTTGGGGGTGCACCCCATTGGGACTCATCGATCTGTGGGTGACAAGATTGCCTAAATGATCTCTAACGTGATCCTCCTCGACCAAGGGAAAGTCTTCCTTTCTCCAGACTTCCTCTCTTGCCTCCAGGGTCTGGGAAACCGGAGTGCTGGCCTTGGCAGTGAAGACTGAAGCAAAAGCGGCATTCAGTAACTACCTTCTCTGTGTCCTTTGTCACTATGTTAGCCAGGGAACGAAAACCCCATCTACATGAAGTAGATAAGCAGGCATTTCTTTATTGCAGCACTGGGTGCTTCGTGGCATCTCCACAAATCAAGCACAACTATATTGATCTCACTGTTATATTTATACACAAAAATGATAAGGTAGTATACTCCCAGTTACAATGATTGGCTATTAATTTGCATATAATTATAATATCTGCTGTGTCATCCTCTTCGGTTACTATGCTTGCGCAGAGGAAGGGTCTTCACCTGGGTGAGGGTCTTCTTGACCTGTGAGTGCGTTCTTTAGTATTATAATGCAGGTAGTTCACTTCAGGACACCTTAAAAATAAGTTTTGTTGCCAAGTTGGACGACTAGATATCTACCTTGCCAAGCTGTCCAATAATTCATCCCATACACAATAGAACCTAGATGCTCTGGTTATGGTCTTGAGATTAAAGACCAAGGTTAACATGGTCCAGAGAGCAGGGACTCCTAAATATCACAGCTTAAGTGACAAGTAACACAGCAACTCATACATCGTTGGTTAATAAGTACTAACATAATACTAACATTTGCTAACATAGGTTATAACTGCAATTTACCATTAAACAGAGCAGAAGGAACTGTGCAGTGACCTTGCCAGATGTTCTTTGCACTCCTTTTGAAATTTCCCCATCCATGACTTAGCATGATTTTGTGCTGCTAGGAAGTTTTCCTCTTCATGCATACCCTTTTGGAAGGAAAACCAGACCAGCAGTATTTATCTTACGAGCTGTGTGAATAATTTTTTACAGACACATGGCCTTATACAATATAGTTATTGACAGAAAGAAAATATCCACCATTGTTTACACTGGGATAGACTTCGCCATTAGCATTTTATTCAGCACAAATCACACAGAAGGAAGAATTTACACCCTCTCCCCTAAAGTGTGATTAAGTCATGGAGAAAAGTGCATGTCACAGGGACAGGAGGGAGAATTTATTGCATTGAAGTTGGAAACATTTAAATAAACATAATTAATAGCTCTGTATACAGCGTCATATATATTCTTCTAAATGTGCTGTTTTGTATGAGTTGCCATAGAATTGTTATTTGATAAACCTTGGTAGCACAGTTCTGGTCTTAGTGCAGAGCAAAGCAGTGCCCCCACACGAAGAGGGTCCCCCGTGGAGAGTCGGCCAAGTCACGACAATCACACCAATATGGCTACATGCCGTGCTCACTTTATTAAACAAACAGGTCATATTTATAACTTAAACCGACCGCTCACATGACTCTACACACAGGTGATTGGATAAAAGTTTCTGGTCACGTGGGGTCTGTGTTGCTGATTGGTGAGCATGCTGCAGGCGCCTGATCAGAGTTTTCCGATGAGAGTGTGTTGATTTTGCGGTTCCCAGGACTTGCTCTGCACCTGGCTTCTTGTTTGTGCATAGCTTGTTTTCTTTCTCACACTGCTTGTTCCAAAGACAATTTAAAGTTGCTCTGCAGCTTCAACTAACAGGCCTGGGTTGTCCAACCCGGACAATGCTAACATATGTCCTTGGTTCTTTAAAAATTCCTCTACACCCACATGTAAAATACACATGCCACACTGGCTGGTACTAATGTGGAGGTAAGGAGGCCCAAAGCTGCTTTTGGCCCACAGTAAATACATGGGTACAATGACTCATCTGACATTTATCAGGTTCACTATTGCAAGCGTAGATCTATAGCTGAAAAATAAACAAAAAGTTGAGATCAAAAGTTGTGCCCCCAGTACCAACAAACAGGTTACACAACTTGCAGCACTATGAATAACTGTCATATGCATAACTGAATGCTGTTCTTGATGTGTCTTCCATTTAAAGTTGATGATGTTTGAGATTAGGAAAGAATGAACAAAATTCCCTGTATTGACTACCAAAGACAGTCCTACCAAGTACTGGCTTACATAAAAAGAACAGTTGTTTATTTTCTCAGAAAAAAATGTCTTTGAAGAGAAGCAAAGGCACATAGCCAGGAGACAGCTATGTTTCAGTTTGAGTTATTTCTGGTTAACCTAAATTTTATAGATGGCAACCAAGAGACTAGAAATAGACTGCTAGGGCACACACAAAACTTTGAGTATATGTCATTCCCTGTCTGTTAATGATTGTTTTACTTTGATGAGGCTCTTAGTTTGGGGTTTGGGGTTTTTTTGGTTGATTTGTAAATCTTATATATTTACAGCCAGCCAAAGACTTAGCAGTGCCCTGTGAGGTGTGTACTACTGCTCCTAGGATACAAGAACCTGTTCAAGGCCAAGAGCCTCCTCTACTGAGAGTTAGGCTCTATCTACCCCAGGAGCTGTTGATCTCAAACTTGGAAATGAAGATATTAATAGCAATTTATTTTCTCTCTGCCCCTCCCCTTTAAATTAACTTGAATAAAAAGTGAGTTGATCAAATCTGCTACTCCTTCAAAATCCATGTTACCCTGTTGCTGCCCAGTTTCTACACTTCCATTTTGTAGCAAGAACATTTTTATAGCAACCAATAGCTTCAGGATCCTGCATATTCCAGGTTCCACACTAGCAGACCCTCCTTAGCACTATAAATCACCTCTGCACTGCAGGCTCCCATCACCTACCTATTCTCTTCATAAAATGAATCAAGGTCCTCATCTGCAAAGTTCTCAGTGCCTTAAGATATCACTTGATGTCAAACTCATCTCTTTGTAGCAGCTCTTGCCAGGGACTAGACACCAAACACCCACATTTAAGCTTTCAAAGGGCCGAACAAGAAGTTCTCCCAGGAACAGAATCCAAACTTTGGATTTTCTTCCAAGGAAGACCCATTTCTGTCCCAGTATGGTTGTCATCACATCAAAGTGAAACACATGCCCTTTCAATAAAGCTAAATGATACTCAGTAAAATCCCCTGCAGAGATACATACACATTATTAATAGGGAAAAACATTAAAAAACCCCTCTGTTTTGTCTTGGACTCCTTCACAATTCTGAGTGGTACTTGAATACTGCAGATAGGCACCTTGAAATGGGGGGCAGGGGGAAGAGCTTTCTATTGAACTAGGCAAAGATGATTTTCCCCTGCCTTTTATTCAGCACTTTTACTGAGAGATTTTTAAAGGCAGGCATAATCTTCTGATGCACTGCTTTGAAATATCATGCAGAATGCTTATTTACTATTTCAATTACTTTAATTTTCAAATTGTTCTCCATTAACATGCTTGCTCTATAATATATAACCGAAGGTGACCCCTCCTCAGGTTGTTGTAATTTCCTTTCCTTACTGCTTCATAGCTCCTTACACTGAATTTCATTAGTATCTAGTAACCCAGTAGGCTTGGTCTAAGTAGGTCATCCTGAATTTAGTTACTGCCCTCCTTTTGTATAAACCCAACCTCTTTATATGTCTGTAGCTATTCTGAGTTGCACTCACCAAGGGAGGACCAGAGTAGGATCCAAACTTGAGATCGCAGCCCTTATACTGGGGCTTTGTACAGATCTCATAGTAAGCTACAGACACTGTCATAAAGGCCTTAAAATCTAAATAAACAGCAAGTGAAAGGTGATCCTCATTTTACAAATAGGAAAATGAGGCACTAAAAGATGATGCATTTATCCCAAGTCCATGGCAGAGCACAGAAAGGACAGCAGAACTGCTCTAACCTTGTAATACTTTTACCACTCAGCTGTCAGTGTAATTGTCTAACATAGATTTTGATTTCCCAGCCAAATCTTCAGACAACAGATTTGTACTTGAAACATATTTGCTCTTTCTGTGCAGAATAACATACATCCAGATTTTTGCAGGCACTCTCAGTGCTAATTTGAGAAATTAATTGATTTAACTTCCTCCTGTGTGAGCAAGCGTGACCACCAATAAAGATCAAGACAGACTAGCCGATAAGTGAAGCAGCCTGGGAGCAAGGGGGTAAGTGGGTATCTTAAGGACCAGCAGCTCTGGGTGTGAGAGCACCTGTGTGTCTAAGGGTGAGAGCGGGGGGGGGGAACAACAACACATGGGACCAGAGAAGTCCTGGCCAGCTGTGTGGAGTGAGGCTGGGGCCTCAGGAGCTTGTACAGCCAGGTGCCAGTAACAGGAGACAGATCCAGGGCCAGCTACTGGGCAGACTGAGTGCCTGAGCCCTGCTGCTGGAGGAATCTACCTTGAACATATAAGTGTGTGTATATGTATATTCTCACTTGCAGACCTCCATCCTGCTCAGCCAGAGTGCTGTCTGTGTTTGTGTGAGTGCTCTGAGTGTCTGTGATCAGACAGATCACAGGGGATGTGAGCCTTCCCCTCAGCACTGGTGAGGCCCCACCTGGAGTCCTATGTCCAGTTCTGGGCTCCTCAGTACAAGAGAGATATGGACATACTGGAGAGGCCCAACAAAGGGCCACAAAGATGATTAACGGACTAGAGCATCTCTCCTATGAGGAATGGCAGAGAGCTAGGACTGTTTAGCCTAGAGAAGAGAAGGCTCAGATGGCATCTTAATGTGTATAAATACCTGAAGGGAGGCTGTAAAGAATATAGAGCTAGGCTCTCTTTGGTGGTGTCCAGTGACAAGACAGTAGGCAATGGACACAAACTGAAACACAGGAAGTTCCATCTGAACATCAGGAAACACTTTTTTCCTGTGAGGGTGACTGAGCACTAGAAGAGGTTGCCCAGAAAGGTTGTAAAGTCTCCCTCCCTGGAGATATTGAAGAGCCATCTGGACATGGTCCTGGGAAACCAGCTCTAGGTGGCCCTGCTTGAGCAGGGGAGCTGGACAAGACCTCTAGAGGTCCCTTCCAACCTCAATCATTCTGTGATCTGTATGGCCGGCCATGTACACATGCAGCATATACGTGTGTGCATACTTGCTGAGAATATACCTTCAGTCTTACTACTGGGTGGATCTGGGGACATGGAACAGCAGTAGCCTCACCTCTCAGGCTGTTGGATACAGCATATTTTTTCCTCCAAGTTGATGTATTGAGCAAGCCAAAACAAAAACCAAACGTCACATAACCACAGTCTGACTCTGGTAAAACACACAAATAATTCTACACTTGAAGAGCAGAAATGAGAAATCTTTCTTTCCAATTATTCAAAAAAGAATTTAGATGATTCTCTAAGAAACATGTACCACCAAGATTTTGAAGACCTAACTGGACAAAGCCTTGAGGCAACCCCATCCAAGTTCAGAGCTGGAGGTTGGACTAGAGACCTCTTGAGGTCCTTTCCAATCTGAATTATGCTATTAAGGTCTGACTAATGGAACCAACAGCTAAAAAAGTGAGACGCTGTGTGTTTTCAATTGGCTGATAGTCAGATCCTGCAACACTTGCATACAACATACATTTCCAGTCTCCCTTAACAGCAGGCATTAAAGCAATCTGAAAAGCTTGAGACTATCAAAACCAGGAATCTGACAAGGCAAATTCAGAACAGTCATATTGCAAATACATTTTGAAAGGCTTTTGAAAACACAACTACAGCTAGTTTAATCACAAGTTCCCTGTAATCTTTGACAGCCTAGATCTTATACTATTAAATGGCTTAATGTCCATGCCTGACAAAATTCCACTTGACACGTCACTGCATACAGTGCATTCTTATCTCCGTGTGAATGATTTATTTCTATTATAACATACTGTGGCTTGATAAGACCTGTAAAGATCATCTAGTCCAACCCTCCTGCTGTGAGCAGGGACATCTTTCACTAGATCAGGTTGTTCAAAGTCCTGTCCAACCTGGTCTTGAACACTTCCAGGGAGGGGTCATCCACAACTGCTCTAGGCAACCTGTTCCAGTGTCTCACCACCCTTATTGTAAAAAATTTCTTCCTTATGTCCTATCTAAACCTACCCTGTCTCAGTTTAAAACCATTACTCCTTATCCTGTCACTACAGGCCCTGGTAAAAAGTGTATTTCTTATAAGCCCCCTTTATACATCAAAAGGCTGCTATAAGGTCTCCCCAGACCCTTCTCTTCTCCAGGCTGAACAACTCCAGCTCTCTCAGCCTTTCTTCATAGGAAAGGTGTTCCAGTCCTCTGACCATTTTTGCGGCCCTCCTCTGGACCCACTCTAACAGGTCCATGGTTGTCTTGTGCTGGGGACCCCAAAGCTGGGTGCAGTACTCCAGGTGGGGTCTCACAAGAGCAAAGTAGAGGGGAAAAATCACTTCCTTTGATCTACTGGCAACGCTTCTTTTGATGTTGCCCAGGATATGAATGGCCTTCTGGGCTGCAAGCGCACATGGCCAGCTCATGTCCTGTTTTTCATCTACCAGTATACCCAAAATCCCACAGCCTCAGCCCTGCATGTTTCACAAGAACATCCAGGACTGGGGAATGTGAGCCACTACAGGAAGTAACCCTCCTCAGAAACATTTTCTTGATTTTCCACATCCATGGTGATGCTATTACAGGTTCTCCCCTTTTGCCATGCACTTTCCTCATACATGAGTTGCCAAAGCTATACTGGGGGGAGGGGGAACGACATAAATTAAAAAAGTAATAATTCATCTGCTTCCAGCTCTCTTAACTTCAGATATTTTTCGTCATTCCAGGGGAGCTCCAAACTGCTGGTTGTGAGAGACCATATCTCAAAATGTCTGTCTCAAAGCTTGTTTGCTGAGCTCCTGCAAGACTTAACAGTTGTGAATAAATAAGGAGACAACAGCTGTCTGACATCAGTTTTTGGCCAGGGTCAAGGAAAGGCCATGCCACTGTGAGGGATGTGCCTAGACATGGACAATCACCCCTACCTACAAAGTAATTGCATGTGCCCCATGGAGGAATGCAGTACATGCCGTTGTGTGGGAGAAAACCCCCCTGAACACCCTATAAAAGACTGTGCCACCAAACAATAAGTGACGATCCAGAGACCCCCACCACCAATGTGAAAAGAGGTTATGGACCACCGGGACACCACTGGATTCATGCTGGCGACTATCTCTTGCAATTCTGTCCCAACTGCTTGCTAGATTTCCTTCTTTCCTATCTTTCCCTTTCCTATCGCTATTTTCTTACCGCAACACGTGAATGCTTTGTTTATATAAGCGCACAATAAATTTCCTTGATTAGTGGCATTTGATCTCGTTTGTGTATTAATCTCACTCTGGGTATAGCAAAGAACCTCCCTGGCTTGGGTCTTCCTGGACCAGAACACTGGTGTAATGTTACCTCCCCATTTTATGAAGCCTTAATTCCACTGATGGAAGACAGAAGCATAACCTACAGCTGAGCCAATCACTGCATCTCTTTCCTCCTTGTGTCCTTCACCAATTTGAATAAGTTCTTACAGTTTTGTATGTTATTCATACTGTAGCTGGGAAAAAAATCTAGTGAATTTGACTCCAAAGTACTCTGAAACATTAAGAAATATCTTTAATTCCTTGAGGACAGGAGAAATCCCAAGTAGCCTGCCACTGAACTTTCCTGTGTTGGCAAGTCCTTTACCATAACACAGACTTCCAGAGAAAAGTCATGACCTCAGAGGACAGTTAAATTGCTATTTTGGTTGGCAAAGCACATTTCCACCAGTGAATCAGTGATTTCTGTAAGAGGGAAGAAGAAAGCAGCACAGATACTTTGCCAAAGGAGGATTTCCGCACACAGTTAATCTTTAGTGGTACAAGCTAAAAGAAGCCCACAGGAATGCTATAGAGGGAATACAGGAGCCAAACGTAGATTCTTAGTGGAACCACATTTGGATACATGCACAGCATAAATGTGAGACAACATTCTGGATTAACCATGGCTGGGAATCAGGAAAAACAAATGCACATGGTTGCACTCCTAAATGTCACTAAATCCTGGAAGCCAATATAACAATATTAGTAATCCTAACATTTCTTTGCCCTTCCTAAAAGCTTTAGGTGGCATTTAAATAGTTAATAATGTTGTCATATCATTGTGAGCTTTCACCTTCATTATCTTGAATGAATGAATGACTGGAAAACAACTCACTTGTGAATGCCAAAGCTTCAGGCTGTCAGCAAACATGAGATCTCTAGTTTACCACTGGTTCACTTCTGAATGTTAACATTACAGCCATAAAAATCTTAATTTCCTTTTATAAAACAGAAGTCTAAAACTAGGAAACAGTCAAACGGAAAGATGTTCTGCAAGCTTCTGTCTCTGTTCCTTCTGATTTAAAGAATCACTTCACCAATATACGAGCAAGCAGAGGTTATCTTTATTCGAAAGCACTGGGTGCATAGGGGATCGCTCCACCAAAGTCATGCACACCGAGGGGATTTTTCAGTCCCCTCTTTATACAAGCAACTCATACCTATTCATTAATTTTCCAGGTAATCATTTGCATATTCATTACAATTCCAGGAACTCATTTACATATCTCACTAAACTAGTGACCATGATTTAAGTCCTTGTCCTTGCCACGTTGTATAAACAACAGGAACTTAGGACCAGATAGCCTTTTTAAAGATGACAAATCCAAGGACTTAGCAATTAGTACATCCGTCATGTTAGCAATAAGGGTCCTTGGACGTTTCCCAACTTTTAGATAAACATAAGTATATTATCCTATAGATAAGTGGTACATCATTCATCATTCACTTCCTATTGTTAATATTCACACCTGTATATGTACTCACACCCCACTTCAGAGGTATCTCTTACCAGTACATGTTCTCCAGCTTAAACCATACCTAATGACATATTTTAGTAATAGTAATCACATACCGAGGTGTCCTCTAACTTAACTACTTTTCCCTGGGCATGATGGAGAATTACTATAAACTTTCTCAGACAATAGAGATAAACCAGAGAGAGACCTATTTTTTCACAGAAATGTGCTAGCGAGCTATTTAATCAAACCACAGTCCTACTTTGCAGGTAGAATGATCATTTTCAGATAAAAGATAAAATAATTTTGTTGCAGTTCTCTTTTACATGCAGCTATTCCAAAACCAAATGAGTTTATAAAAATTTTTAAAAATTAATTAAAAAACCCCACAGTCTACAGAACTTAAATCTTTAGGTGTTCCTCTTCAAAAGGTCCTGTTTTTATTAATATTGGAACACACTCTTCTTTCTCTTTCCACTTAATGAGCAGCCTCAATGTCAGTGCCCTGTACATACCTATCAGATTCCATCCAAGAGATAACTCCAGGGCCAAAGTACATGAGACAACTTGCAATCAGATTGTAAAACATTCATAGCAGGAAAGGAAATAAAGGTAGGTTTAGGTTTCTTTTCCCTGCTATATTAGGATGTCACACATTTATATAATTGTGCCAGACCAAAAAAAAAAATATTGATTTACCCAGATATGCAGTTGCACCATATGCCATTGAATATACAAAAATCAATAATCTTTATGAAGTTTTCTGCTTAGCAAGTATCTTTGTCCAAGTGCACAGATATTTTTCCCCTGCAGCCAGTATCTAATAGTCAGACAAATAATAAACCAATAATGTTTAATACTTCTGCTTCTCTTAGTGCCTTGATGTAACAATGTATTTGGAAGAAAAGGGACATGCGGCCTATCAAAAGTCACTCTTGCTTTAGCAGCTAGATATGATTAAAAGCTTTATCTGTTCAGCAAGGCCGAAAGGTTGTGTGAGAAAGACACCTGGAACAAAGAAAACAGGATCTTTGGCAGTTAAGCAGGCAGAAAAACAGGAGCTGAGCTGGGAACTGATGAGCGCAGGAATGTCAACAATTTTAATGATGGGACTAACTAATGCTTGTATGCTTTTAACCAATTAGTATCTGTATAGCAGTGTGTGAACAGTTTATGTAACCAATAGAATTAAGGTGTGACGTGTGTATGAATATGAAAATTGTATATAAGCTTGCAGAAACTTAAGTGGCTTCAACTAGGATCATATCGATATGTCGTTGAGTCCATGATTTTGCTCCTGCACCTTGATATCTCTGAAGTTGCTTTTTTGTGACTTTCAGTCACTCTGCTTTGCCTCTGCTACTTGAGGCAAATGAAAAAAGAGCAGACTATGAGAGCACAGTCAATTACTAAGGATGGTTCACAGTTCTTGCAGCAAATGGTGTTATTTCCCTGTAAATATGTATATATACACATATATATTTATGCAATGGGCTATATATGCACATATTTTGATTTAATACAGGCACACTTGCTGGGCCTTGCCTTGTTAACTGCGATGGAATGTCTTAAGCTTTGTAAGTTGTTGTTTGGTACCCAACATGCATTCAACTTCAGCTGCTAAGTCCAAGAGGATACCTTTCCGTAGTCTCCACTGTTTAAGTGCTTGGGCAGGAGACAAAGACTACAAATTCTAGGAAGGTTATTGGGTTTAAAGTTGGGTTTTTTTTAATATATATATACACACACATATACATTCTTGATTAATAAAATACCCACCTCTATCCAAAAGCAGCTAACTTCTTCAGTTTGAATAGTAACATCAATATTCCCAGAACTCAACCATCTGAACAATTACTGAATTGCCTCTCACTGTAAGCTAAGAAATCCTTTATTGGAAGGAGAAGCATCAGCCATCTTTCAAAAAACATATAATAATAATAAAAGATATAGACAATATCACTTAACATTTTCTTCTTGAGGTCTTTATTTTTTACAGATAAAGGAAATGGGTTATTTCAGTTGTCAAGAAAGAATTCTTGAGTTGAGAAAAGGATGTGCATTCCTTCCCAGTTTGTGAAGTTACTTTCTTGAACAAGAATTTATTCAGCATCAAGTTGCTCTTTAGTTTTCTGATATTGTTGCACAATCCCTAGAACATTTTTTTGTTTGTTTCTGTCCATGTTGGAGTATTTCCTCACTTCAAGAGTTCTCTTTTATCCAAGTAGATTGCTGAAGACTGGACAGTGCTGATTAACTCTGCCTAGAAGATACAAAGTTTGTACTGAGAAGCCTTTTATAGAAGACACTTCAGTGACTTCACATCAAGCACAGAAGGAGATCACAGAAATTTTCAGCACCATGTCAGGGAATACTTCAATGACTATGCGTAAATTCTTAACTACTAGAAAGAAAAAAACCTACCATCTCTACTTGTTTCTTTTCCTGAGGTTGAAGTTTGCTAACATTACTGAAGTGTTATTTCAGATTTCTTTTCTAACCTGGGAGTTTATGAAATGTGAGTACAGCCACTGATACTTTATTTATAGTAGTTGCCTTGCATTGCTTTTTGCCACCAATATAGTAAGGATACTTTGTTTTCCTACTGACTGTTCTAACATCTTCTCACCACCACCATCACCCCCAAATAAAATTTACCATTACCTTGTAAATTAGTCTGGTTTTGCAGCAGCAGCATGCCCTTCTTTCATCACCGAGAACTTTTTTTCCTGGATATTTTCTGCCAGCGTAGAAAAACATTACACTGTTGAAGACTAAATGGAGCACGGTTTTCAAGGAATTATCAAGAAAGAGTGGCACCCCACCAGCTTGTCTCTGTACCATTTATGATTAGAACAATACATTCAGGCACCTAGACTGATGCTCATCCTAGCTCCTGATCATAACTCAACTCAAAGTAGGCAGCTGCCTAGATCAACACACTGCTTCTTGCCTCTGGAGAACAGGAGCACCTATTTGTGGCATATGATGCACAGACTCTGAGAGCAGATCGAAGACACTCAAAGACACTTTATTAAAATCAAGCAAGCTTTTTATACCTTTACAAGGGGCTGATGTGTCAGCTTGTAACTATGCTCAGTAATTTTCCACTCTTAGCTCTTTTTTCTATTGCAGACACAGCAACTTAGCAACTCCCTTTATCTACAAGGCCACAAGCTCTGCAGACTACTCCGTATCTTAAAAGTTTCTCTTCTTGCTCCCATGGCTTCCTTCCAACAAGCATAACTGTGTCTCTCTCCCAAGATCGGTTTTTGCTCACTGACACCGTAGAGCTAGCTCAAGAAATACCCACACCTGTTGCCTTCTATATAGCTTGCTCTCCACATTCACTGCCCCCTGCCCTTATTGATATTGTTGACAGAAGGATCAAGGCGGGCATGAAGGCGATGGCTGCTGTGTACAGGGGAAGGAAGGGGCCTTTTAGCAGCAGCATGAAACAGCAACCTGGTGGATAAACTAGTGTAACTTAGGAAGACACTGGAGAAGTGACACATTAAAGGAAAATTTTTCAGAAGCCACAAATCATAAAGACAGCATGTTTCAAAGAACCAAAGCATATGAAAAAGGTGCTTAAACAAGTGCAAAGCTTTTAAGTAACTTCTGCATGGGAAAAAAAATATTAGTGTTACTGATTCTATGATGAGATTTGCTTAGACTTATAACAGCTTACATCAACAACAACTGCATAGTACTCATCCACAACCTCACCTAAGACATAATATGTTGCATAGAGTGAATAGGAAAGACTACATTTCACATTAATGAGGAGACTAAGCAACAACATAAGCATCTTTACTTTGAAGAACCAGGCAAATGAATAATAGACAAGCAAGCTGAACCCTACATTTCTTCCAATTCTCTCTTCCTAATACCATTTAGAAATAGCACAAACTGCTTAAGGCATGGCAAGTGCTTCCCATTTCAACATGGGCCTGGAGTCAGTCCAGATGTGGCAGAGGAAGATTGGGAAATGGGAAACACCTGGGAGCAATTGGGAACAGTAAAGGCACAGAGAACACAATGAGAAACAACAATGGAATGGCTAAAAAAAGGTCATCAGAGGTGGAGGGAAATTTGAACTCATAGGTTTTGATGTTTGAATAGCTACCATTCCTCATCCTCTGTACCAGACTTTCACGAAGAACTACACATCACTGGCAGAAAGGGGCTGACTTGTTTGGCAGCTGATTCCAACTATGATTGCAACACAAGGGCAGATGGAAAAGGCAGAGTGGACAGCTAAGTTCAGTGAGGATAAAGGCAAGTGAAGGCAATCTCTTCCCCAACAGGGAGGGAAAAAAATGTTTTTAGAAGGCTCTACAGAGGGATCTGTACAGGCTGGATCAATGGGCAGAGACCAACTCTATGAGATTCAACAAGGAGAAGTGCCAGGTCCTGCACTTGAGTCACAACAACTCTACTCAATGCTACAGTCTTGGGGAAGAGTGGCTGGAAGACTGCCTGGCAGAACAGGACCTGGGGGTGTTGGTTGACAGCAGGCTGAACATGAGCCAGCAGAGTGCCCAGGTGGCCAAGGCCAATAGAATCCTGGCTTGTATCTGAAACAGTGTGGCCAGCAGGACAAGGGGAGTGATCATCCCCCTGTACTTGGCACTGGTGAGGCCACACCTTGAATACTGTGGCTTTGGGCCCCTCACTACAACAGGGATATTGAGGTGCTAGAGTGTGTCCAAAGGGCGGCAATGAAGCTGGTGAAGGGTCTGGAGCACAAGTCTTATGAGGAGCAGCTGAGGGAACTGGGGTTGTTTAGTCTGGAGAAAAGGAGGCTCAGGGGAGACCTTATTGCCCTCTATAGCTACCTGAAAGAAGGTTGTAGACAGGTGGGTGTCAGTCTCTTCTCCCAAGAAACAGACAACAGGACAAGAGGAAACAGCCTCAAGTTGTGCTAGGGGAGGTTTAGACTGGATATTAGGAAAAACGTCATCACTGAAAGGGTGGGTCAAGCACTGGAAGAGGCTGCCCAGGGAAGTGGTTGAGTCACTGTCCCTGGAGGTATTTAAAGGATGTGTGGATGTGGCACTTAAGAACATGATTTAGTGGTGTGTCGCGACGGAGGGAAGACACAGCCACTCAGTATGAGTGATCAGCAGACTTCGTTTATTGTCTCTTACAGTCACCTTTTATGCCTTGTTATAATTAGCTCATACATATTACAAAAGTTAAGCTCATTATTGGTTAGTTACCTAAATACCAAGTCCGCCCCTAGTTTCTCTTCTGTAGTTATCTGTTCCCACCTGCAACATTCTTTTCCCACTGCAATCTTCCTGTTATTGTGTAACTTTTGCTTTACTTCAGATAAGCTGAGAGCGATGTGCATTTTTGTCCAGCCAGCTGGACTATGTCTATGTGAACTTTTTCAGCTAGCCAGTTATCCACAGTGGTGGACTTCACAGTGTTAGGTTAACAGTTGGACTTAATCTTAAAATTGTTTAGGTTGGAAAAGATCTTTATCATTCTATGATTCTAAGTCATCACAGCTGGAGAAACACTTCCGCACAAAGAAAAATCAGGGAGTTGGAAAATTAATCCCAGGCATGGAGAGATGACAGATTTTGCATAGGCATAGTCCAGAAGTTTCTGCTGCATATCTAAACATCTATCATCACCTGCAACTGCAGAGAGATGAATAATTACGTGATTCTTTGAAGTTCTTTTTTTTTTCCTAATTAAGAGAATCTATACTTGATTCAGTAAGTCATCTATGCAACAATTATCTTACTGTGAAAGCTCTGGACCAATTTTCCTCATCCAGTGCCTCATCTTCTTGATGCTGTTTGTTACCAGTGAAGAATAAATCTAGATAAACTCTGAAGTCTACACTGCCTTTTAAGTATATTATGACTACTGCTCTAACTATAAAGATCTCAAAATTCTGATGGTAATGTTCTATAGAACATAAGACTTTTGAAGAAGTCTTTAATAAGGATCTTGCCATAATTCTTTAATCCTTAGAGTATTTCTTTTTCTCTTTTTAAATTATGGAAGCAATGGTAAGAGACTTCAAAAGCTATAAAAAATAATTTGTGCAACTTTCTTGGAAAAGCATCTGTTGCTTATTTATTACAAGATCTTACTAGTTACTTTTGTTTATGCTATAAACAAACACTACTAGGTTTTAACAGAGTTAATAGCATGACCAACTGCATTTTCTAGAAAAACTGTGAAAGTGTCTCCTGTAATCCTCTAGTTTAAACCTTTTCCTTACTACTGCCCATCACCAGATTTGAAAGGTTTAGCTGGACCATCATTTCATAGTAAGAGAATGAAACATGATAGTCTGTTTAGGGTATAATAATTAACAAGATAATCAAAGTCTAAAGCTACAGCATTCACATTTAACTATTCATACTCAACTGAAAAAGAGGTTTAGCAATCAGTATTACAGTAACCCTAAAGAAAACAGATATATAGACTCAGACAGGTGTTATCCAAAACATTTTTAATGTAATCTGCATTTGGAGCATAAAGAGTAAGAGCAGAGAGATATATTTGTTACTCCTTTTTAAAAAAAAATATTGAAGCTAAATTAAGTAGAAAATGCAGTATTTCAATACACGGAATTGATATATTTGAATTTATAATTGAAATATTTCAATTACATGGAATTTCCCTGCACAGGAAGTCTTTGTGGTAGAATGGAACACAGAGTTAAAACCAAACAAACAATTAACTTCTCATTCTGCTCACTGAGGGTTCAACAATTACTTGCACACCCAAAGCAAAGAGATTTGAACAATATAAAACAAACTATATTTAATCTAGTATGTCTCCATCACATTCCTCAAAGTTACTTTGAAGCATTAAATACCACTTCATTGTAGTCACAGAACACAAATTAGTGTTAAGTCTTTGTACTCACATTTTTCAATATTTTAGAGCATAGCAGGTATCCCACTCTATAATTCAAAGCACAAGAAAGCTATTTCCAGAGTAGCCATATCCTGCCACTATTAACTTACAGTTGATGTGAAACTGAGAAGAGGCACATGTCTTTCCTATTAAGGTTTTTATCCTTTTGTAAGAATTTTGCTACAGCATTCCATTTCTTCTATAAACTCCACTTTTTAAAATGCTGTCTTAATTTCAACCATTTTCAAAACAACTGTTAAGAGAACTTTTGGTATTTAGGTAATATATAAAAATACCTCCTATCCAAGGACTGCTGCAGAGTATACATGGAAAAAATAACCACACTGTTGCCTTGCATTTTAAAAAGTGCCTTTATACCATGTGCTTAACAATCAGAACCTCAGAGACACCACAGACAGCTGGAATCTTGTTACTGACATAAGTGATATAAAAATGGAAATCTAGTTTTAGGATTTGGCAAGGACAACTTTTTTAAACTACAATACTTTTCATCTTCCTGGCTGAAGTACTTCAGTGGAAGCCCAAGAAAATTAGAAGGAAGAATGCTTTGAGTATTTATTAAAAAATAAATCCAACTTCAGAGGTCTCAACAAGCAAGGGGGTATCAGTATCCTTGTCTTTAAAAATACATACCTGCAAATTATTTAATCAATTTTTATATCTATTTCACCCCCACAGGGCATACAATTTTTTCCTCAATGTTCTCAATATCTTTATGGGCTGGGAGCTCTGAAAAAGTACTTTTAATTAAAAAAAAGAAAGGAAAAATAATGAGTTAATATGACAAAAAAAGGATAACAGTTTTGTGTTTTATGAATGCTCTTTAGTTTCTTGTCCTTACTGCAGTTTGTGTTTAGCTAGCAACACTATTGCATTTAGCATCAACATGTTTCACTAAAATAGTCTTATTCCCATCTCTGAATGGGAAATAAGAATAAGAAATAATAAGAAAAACAAAACAGAACAAAAAAAAAAACCAAAACCAAACCCATACAAAACTTCTATTCCAGAAAGTTGATATCTATACTTAGGTGGAGACATTCATGGTTTGAATTAGTGACTGAGGGGCTAGTACCCATTAGCAATGACCATAGTGGCACAGACATCTCAGACAGGGCCTACTGTCCTTACCCTCTTCCCCAATCAGTAAATCTTTAACTAATCCTTAACACATAACCCAACATAGGCTCTGTACAGGTTTATTTTAAAATGAAGCAAAAATTAAATGAGGTAATGTACACGTTCAGGGTTAAATAGAAAGTGGAATTAAATGCATTATTTATCCATCTAGTCACCTAAACTTGAATATCTGACATAATCAGTTAAGAATTCAGCAGATAGCCTCATTATTTTGCAAAATTAAATGCTGAACATAGGTGATAATATTTAGGATTGATGTGTATCGGTAGATATTTAGACAGAATTACAACAGTAAATCATTACTTTGTAAGTTAAAAACAAACAGAAAACCCCCAAACCCAAGTAGCTAACAATAAGCCCTGTAAGGCCTGGCAATTTTCACTAATTTACTAGATATGTATTAGATAGCAATATGCTTTCGTTTCTGGGGTGTTTTCTGAACTTTGCTAATAATAGCAGGACATAACCCCATATTTTTTTAGTTCTATTTCTGTACTAATAATCTCTAAATAATTTTAAACAGACTATTACACAGTTATAAAGACAAATTCAAATTGCAAGCACTAAAGAGCTGTACAGATTCCAGAGTATAAAACAGTGATCAAAAAATCCCTTTCTCTGTGACCTATAGAAAGAAGACTATTTTTATTACTTGAAATATAATGAGGAACATTTCTAGCATGGTATGATTTGTTGATTACACCAGCTTAGTAGAGAAGCATATAAAAAATAAGAAATACAAAATCAAACTACTTGTTCTCACAAATAACAACTTGGGTGGCATGTAGTTTAATAATTACAAATCAGAAAAAAGTCAGCCAATTTAATAGAAGTTTACTGCTGCACATTTGCAAGAGAAACAAATAGGATTTTCTTATACTCAGAATTTCATACGATACGGGTATGCCATGGGACAAACAGGTGAAAGTTGTTTCAAAATGAGTTTGAAAGTGGCACTATACTAACAGCACTACTTTCAACATATCTTTGTTTAAAAGTATCCCAATATTTTCCCCAAGAATGGCTAAGCTTGTTACTGTACACCAAGAGAAACCCTGAAACAGCCAAGCAGCAAGGATGAACTTTTTTTAATATATATACTTATTTATAGTCAAGACATTCATCATCAACTTAACCAAAAAAAGAAAAATGCTTCAACATCAAATATAAAAAAACCCTCCTAAATTTTTCCCCCCTTTATCTACTTAATTTGGCTTTTAAATATCTCTACCAACAACAAAAGCCTAAATCAACTTGTTGAGTTTCTGGAACAAGAAACCCATTTACTGCCCATCACTGAAATAAAATGAAATTAAATGAATCATCAAGTCAACAATATCCAATATGCTAGAATACTAAATTTGCAGGTAAACTGTATTCTACTCAACACAAGTATTTTCACTTAGACATTTGCAGGGCTAATGTACCATAATAAATTCTACTGTTAATGAACAGTAAAGTGCTTGTTTATATTAAATACCTGAATTTCACTCTCATTTATGAAATTATTTTATAGAATTCTTAACAAGTCAAAAGAGCCCTTTCCATTGTAAAAGTTAAGCTATTATGCAAGTATAAAAATAGGTAAGTTTGATTAGGAGCTATATATACACAACAGAACTGCTTTTTCTTTCAGTACAGCTGACAGATAAAAGAGATGGAAAAACCATGCATTTATAAAGAGATTTAAAATCAAGAAGAGGACACTGCTATAGAATTTCTGTTACTCTGGCATACATTCATTTACTATGTCATAATGATGCCTATATTACTGGACTGATAAGCATCACATCACCAATGTGCTTTAGTTTCTTTTGTAGCTTAAGAAGTTGATTTGTAAATTTAAACTATGACATACATTTAATCTATTTCCTCATTAGACTGTATCATTAAGTTTGAGGTTCAACATTGAACAAACTTTACATCTAGTCACATAATCAACACAAGCAAGACATTACTGCAAAAGGAAAGCTGTCAGTTGTACATGAAGAGGACTCTTCCCCTAACTGCATGATGTGAGAGAACAATTATCAGATTAAAAATTCAAGTGGATTACCACGAGAACAAGAGAGATTTTTCCTTCTCCCAAATTTAGCACAGATTTCCAGAGGTTCAAGAGGAAAGCAACATCAGTTACAGCTAGAATAAAACAGTTAAACCCCAGTTCAGAAAGGTGATATGTAGCCCCAAAATTTGTCATGTTACGAAGGCAGCATTCTCAAAAAGAGCTCCAAACAGAACTGCAAATCAAAATGGGCATTTAAACTGAAATTGGCCAACTGCTGCACAAAAATATGTTCACACACACACAAGTCACATTTAAATCAGTGCATAGAGAAGATAAAAAGCACTTATGGTAGTTGCCAATGTTAACAAGTCTATACAACTTGCACGGTTTAACAAGTCCATAGAAAAAGAATAGAGTAAGAGTAGAAATACTCAAGCAAAACCAAAAAAGATGGCCCTTCAACTGTATAAAATCCACACAACAGTTGTAGCAAAAAGACATCAGTGGGAAATATTCAACTCGGTTCTAAACATCCAACAGGCACATAAGATCAGAATAGACAAGCCTCTGGCCAACAATTTAAGAGTCTAAATATGGCACATTATTTCTAAATAATCCACAAAATATAATATATGGCATATTCAAATATTGGTTAACCAACTCTACAGATGCGATGCTAACAATGCTTTAGCTAGTGAGAGCAAGATGAGGCAAAGTAAGGGAATACTGGTCTATCACAACATTGCCACCAAGTCATGCTTCAACAACAGCACTCTGGGACTGCACACTATCCATGGAGCAAAACAAATTTCTCTAGTTTTTCAGGAATGTGTCCTGCATAGCATATGTTATGATTCACTATAACACGAGCAGCAAGACACTGCAACGTAGTATGATTTATAGGCTGGATTAAGTTTTTTGCCATTTTCTTCTCATCCAGCAAATCACTAGCAGTTTGTTTATGTGAGTTTGTGGCATCAAAGTGCGAACCTGACTTGATAAGAAAATTCATGATGCCTGGATGATTGTTCAGCGCAGCAATATGTAAAGGACTGTTGTTATCTGAGTCTCTGACATTTATATTAGCACCACATTCCACCAGGACAGCAGTAACTTGTAGAGAGGGGAATTTACAAACTGGGTAGCGGCCCACACATGTAGTATTCTTGTCAACAGCAAGGTGAAGTGGACTGAAGTTATTCTTCCCTCTAGGCTGAAGCTTAAGAAACTTGTAAATAGTCTGTTTCTTAAAATGCTCCTGTTCTGAGCTGCAAGGTACTTTTTCCAACAAGCAAATTAAATGCAAAATGATAGAAAGGGCTTTGTTCAGTTGTATTGGATCAGGAGGGCACTGGATTTGCTTCACAGCCCGCTCTATTTCCAGAACACTTTTGCACAGTATACCCATGAGATCATCAAATGTAACAGTACTTCCTAGCAGGCCTTTTGCCCTGTCCTGCAGCATGAAGGAGAAGAGTTCAACAAACGATAGTAAACTGCTCGCTGTCATAGGGCTCAGTGGATCTAGATTGCTCTGCTGCATGTCCAAAGCATATTTCCATAAGTTGATGCATTGCTTAAAGTTTCCAGAGTCTGCATAGACAGCACCTCTATATCTAATATAGTAGGATGTATCTGGGTGAGAAGGACCAAGAATACGTTCCCTAATTAATAGTGCTTGCATTCTCATCTCATCAGGGTCTGCAATAAGATTTTCTAGCTCTTCTGAGCTGTTTACCTCTTTAGCATAATCATAGGCCATAATTAGTGTTTGTGGCACAGGTTTGTTCAGGATACTAGTCCTATCACTGTATCTCATTTCCATAGCTCGCTTCCAGTATTTCAAAGCGCCAAGCAGATCTCTCTTTTTGTCCACAAATGTTGCTCCTAGAAGTTCCAGAGCATTTATACATTCTATCTTACTGGTCTGTTCATGTTGGGTCAGGAAGTCCACAATATTTGTGTGGCCCGTCACACTGGCTGACAGAAGAGGAGTCATTCCATAGCCATCCTTTTCCATCTTAGCACAATACTTGAGAAGCATCTTCATGATCTCTAAACTTCCAGATTCTGCACAGTCATGTAACGCAGTGTTTCCTAGCAAAAGAAAAAAACAATTACATAAATCATAATCAATTTATAGTCCAAATATCACCACACTAATAATTAAAAAAAAAGAAATAAAATCTGCTTTGACATCTACAGACTATGAAAGGCTTAAATGACAAGTTAAAACATTCAAGACCTGATTAAAACATCAAGGCTACCCCAGGCAGTTATAAAAATCAAAATACTTGACGTTATTACCCAAAAGAATTAATCAGATTTTTAAGGACACTTATGTCTCATTATTCAAAACTGAAACCAGAATTCTCTATTACATGAGCAATTTTGTATCTGCTTTCAAGTATAAAACAGAAACCTAAGCTTGCCATCTGAAGTGGTTATATTTTCCCTTCTTCCCTTGTCAAATTTCCTTCCTTCCTCCCCATCTCCATCCACAATTAAAAAAAAGATAAGATCTGTATAAAAATTAAAGCTGTGCTAACTCAGCATTGGCCTTGCTCACCTCTACACTGTACCTCTTCCTTTCTATTTCATCCAAAGCCTTTGAATAAAGTGTTCCAAGGTAATAATTGTACACAAAGGCAAATACAACTCATCACAACACGCCCTGGGGCTTCAGAGAATGCCAGAATATTCTGAGGGACCTGCTTATTTTGTCAAGCCTATGTATACACGCAAACTATTCTTAGTACTTTATTAGGTCTTTATCCTGAAGTCCCACATTAACCCCTCTGCTCAGGATTCCCAAAAGCCAAAAAACCCCAACAAAACCAACCCCAAAATCTCAAACAATGCCTTCAACACACAACATACAGTCATTTATCCTATAAATCTTATCACTTAAGATTATTTCTCATTATGAGAATGTGCAATGTCATGCTAAAGGCATTCAGGTGGCACTCACACTATGTGGTGAAATTTCCAGCAAGCACTAGTGCCACCTGACTGAAAAACATTTGCAGCAAATTAAAACCACTACAGTTAAATATTTAACTACTATGCTTCAAGTAGAAGAAAGTTTTGCTTAAGATCATATATGGAGTATTTCACTGGGGGAAACAGGAAGATGGATGACCAATAACTCCCTCCCTAACATAATAAAGCCTCTTGCATGGTTGATTGCTTTTAAACCCACAAAATTTAAATCTAGCTTCTTTTTCATATACTACAGTTCAGCCTATCATGGTTTAACCCTAGCTGGTAATTAAGTACCATGCAGCTGTTCACTTACGCAGAGGAATGGGGAGGAAAATTGGAAAGGCATACCAACTTTTCAGCTTCCCACTTTATTAACATGAAAATAATTAACAGCATACCCATGTAAGAATCCCACCCACCCCCACTCCCCAATTAAAATGTCTTATACCACTAGCCTTGCAAATTCTGGTTTACCGGACCTTCAGATCATCAGTATCTGTTACACCATCGGCAAGTTTCCACATTCTCAAGCGAGAACTCCTTTTCCAAGGATTCTGTACATTCTTAGTCACTGATTTGGCTTTTAAAAAGTTCAGAGAGAAAGTTTCCTAAAACTTCCTCATTTGTATTTTTGGCAGAGTTTTTTCTATGCCAACAAGACACTGATTTCCAGTGGACTTTGACAGAACTGAAATAGGGAAACAAAGCAGTAGCCTTGAAATCTTCAGTTGATGTTTGGGAAAAGTGCATTTTTGTAGGTATACAGCCTCCTGATCTCAACAGCTTAGATTTACCTTTATACATTTTCTTAAAGTACTTCCCCCCTCCCCCAGGCTCCAACCTCTAGAACGTGCAGTTCACTGTTTATATGAAGAGTGTTTAGCCAGTAAAACTCAAATCAGTCCCTAAAGCATGCCTGAGATTTGTCTTAAAAGCTGAACATTGCATTGAAATAAACTGAAAATAAGATGGACATAAAGGCTTTCCATTAACAAATTAATTCTGCCCAGAATGTATTGTTCATGCTGTCTTAAATAGGTTAAATTCAAATGCAAAAATATTTGACATTGGTACATGTATATATCTATCTACAAGAAAAAAGGCAAAAAAGAGGGCAAAAAGATTCATATTTGTTAAATACACTTCAGAAACAGAAATTTTGTTCCTTGTTCTCATTCCACTTATAAGAATTTGAGTTAAGTTTATGTAAATAATCTTGGTATCTTCTAGCTTTTTACTTCACAGCATTCTTATTTCCTTTTTAATGAGAAACTTGGTAAGGGGGTATGAAGTCAAAGTTGGATGAAAAAAAATCAAAATTCAGAAATATCAGGTGAAACCATGATGACCATCCTCTAAATTCAATACCTGCTTGTCACAAGCAGAACCAGACGCTTTAGATCCACAATACAAACCTCTATCCTATATTTTGAGTTAGATTATCAAGTAGTAGCTTGCTTTTATCTTCTGTAGATAAACCACTAGTATAAGAACAAGCATATCCAAGAGTTTTGGGAGTTTTAGTATACAGCAGAAGGATGTAGAAACTCAATTTAGATGTCTATTTAGATGAAAGTGTTAACGGGCACAGAACATTTTGCCTCTGTTCCCCTGCTAGCATTCCAACCATCCTCTCCTCACTTTCTCTTCTAATCTTTCACTTCCTGAAACTTTACATGTAAAATTAATCTGTTGCTGCTTCCTCAAACTTGCTTGTGGGCCATTAGAGGAAGAACTGACAGCACATTTCAAGACTTGCTTAACACTGTGAATTCCAGTAACCAGAAAGAGTAATAAGGAAGAACAGTAGTTATTCAAGACAAGCAGAGTCTCAATCCAAGCACACTGGATAAGGATTTAGCTACCACATTAATCAACTTCATACCAAAGGCACGCAAAAAGCTATTTTCAGATTAGGACTAAAGGTTAACAGGTTTTTATAATTATAGTAGAACAGGAGCTGTGATCACATTTTGTCTCCTCAAACAATTTAAGTGCAAGTTCTAAATATTAAAACCCCCCAAAACAACAAAAACACCAAATCCAACCCACAAAACATTAGACTGTTTATCAACATACAGCGAGCTTAACTTGCTAAATGTTCTTTTTCCAATACATTTCTGAATAGTGGCCAACTATTTTACTATCACTTAGAAAAAGCAGAGGAAGACACCACACACAAAGTGGCACCCAAAATTATCTGTTAGATTAAGACTCATGAAACTAAACCCAGGTCTTAATAGGAAGTGATCTTCAGTCTCAAATACCCTAGGCAATCTTTTGTCACTAATGGAGCATTAAGTCAGTGACTGAAGCTTCACCTATAAACTGGTCTGGTCACACTACAGTTCATACAGAGACCAACAAAATTTCCAATCATAGGAACAGATTTTTTCCAAGTTTAGGTGGATTAAAAGTTTGGTTTGCCAACTGTAGTTTATTAACTATAATTCCTTCTTTATTATGGAAAACTGTTCGTACCTCCAGATTGACAAGCATGAGACCTTTAAAATATTAAGATGGAGAGAGATCAAAAGCAGACAAATACTCAAAACCAGCTTGCCAATGCACAGGCACATTATAAAAGTAATCTTGCTGTGTTGAAGAAAGTCCAGTTAAAACTTAATTATAGCTGTCAAACCAGAAGTCAATACTGACTGACTCCTCTGGACATTTACACTTCTGGAACACTCAGTGATGAAGCCAAAAACAGATCCACCTGAGTATAGGCTGAGCCAACAGTTAACGTAGCCAGTTTAGGGTATATTCATACTACCTCACTCACAGCAGAGCTCTAAAACACTAGAAAGGTCTTTTGGAGGGTGCCAATTCTTAATGCCAATCTAGACATGGCTTGGGATTAAAAAGATTCATAACTACAAGTGTTTGCATCAATGTATGTCAGAACCTTGTGTTAGCTGGGCAAATTTAACTAACATTTAAAATGCAAAATGTTAGTGCATGTAGTTTAAGTTATATTTGAGGTGTTAGTCGATTTAAAAAATAAAAAACCCTCTCAAAAATGTTTTATTACAGACCATAGCGTGCTTGTTGAAATACTGACGTAATCCTTAGGTCACAAATATTTAATCTTTATATGTTATCACATGTTTACAATCCTTTACTTTCTACCTTCAAGTCAATATTTTTCAGATAGTTAGTCATAAAAAAAGCATATTAAAGAAAAATCAAAATGCACTAGTAACCAAAGTTTTTATAATTGCTTGACAGCTATTGATATACATCTTGCTAGCTTTGATAATAGGATCAACAGCAAGCTATTCATATTACACACTGTAAATCCATCACCATATAATGCTGCCCTTTACACTCTTTCATCAGTTGCCAGAGATGTATGCTATGACACTGATAGTGCAAAAATTCACACAAATTAGGTATAGCCATTGCCTACATAAATTCAGGTACAAACCAACAGTTAATAAGTCATTAGTTTACAACACAGCTATGCAGAACATGTGGAAATATTCCTAAAACACCAAGGATTTTCAGTACTCTCTCCACCTGGATCTCCTTCTGTCATGGTTTAACCCCAGCTGGCAACTAAGTACCACACAGCCGCTTGCTCACTCCCCCCTACCCCCAGCAGGATGTGGAGGAGAATCAGAAAAAAGTAAACCCCATGGGTTGAGATAAGAACAGTTTAATAATTAAAGTAGTAATAATAATAACAGTAATGTAAAGGGAAAAAAGAGAGAGGGGAATAAAACCCAAGAGAAACAAGTGATGCACAAAACAATTGCTCACCGCCTGTTGACCGATGCCCAGCCAATCTCCCAGCAGCAATCAGCAGCTCACAGGCAACTCCCCCCAGTTTATATACTGAGCATGATGTTCTATGGTATGGAATTTCCCTTTGGCTAGTTCAGGTCAGCTGTCCTGGCTCTGCTCCCTCCCAGCTTCTTGTGCATCTGCTATCTGTTCACTGGCAGAGCATGGGAAACTTGAGAAGTCCTTGATTTAGAGTAAGCACTACTTAGCAACTAAAACATCAGCATGTTATCAACATAATTCTCATACTAAATCCAAAACACAACACCGCACCAGCTACTAAGAAAAAAATTAACTCTGTCCCAACTGAAACCAGGACACCTTCGTTAAGAAATTTGCTTTTTATTAGTATTATAATTTACTAAAACAGCAGTTACTAACAGCATATTAGAAATAGGGTAATTTTTTAGCTACTTCTATTATATAGGCCTTGGAGACCACAGTTATTTCAAGCAATGCACAAACTACTAAAGGATAGCAATTACCACTAAAGTTTAGTGGCTGCACCTCACTTCACTTTGAATGTAACAGCAGCAGGAAAAAAATATTATAGGAACACAAGTTTCCATAAACTAAAAGTGGACATGAGCAGACAGATGTAGAGCTCCCAACTTAAAACAAACAAAAAAACCCACCACCCAACAAAACACACAAACCCCAACCTTAAATAATAAGAATTCCAGCCATCTACCCAACAATTATCAAGTATTAAATTTGAGGAAGAATTTAAGAGGACACAGCAGATAGACCTTGAGTTAGATATTAAAACTATGTTCCACACGTTACCCATAAATGCAACTGTTCAAATATAAGGATGGCAAATCAACTATTATCCACTTCAAAAATACTATATTGTCTACAGTGACGGAAATAAAGCGCCTGAACACTACTGCGCTGGTTTCAGCTAGGATAGAGTTAATTTTCTTCTTAGTAGATAGTACAGTGCTGTGTTTTGGCTATGATGTGAGAACAATGTTGATAGCACACTGATGCTTTTAGTTGTTGCTGGGTGATGTTTATACTAAGTCAAGGACTTTTCAGTTCATTGGGCCCTGCCAGTCAGAGGGCTGGAAGGGCATGGGAAATTGGGAGGGGACACAGCCAGGACAGCTGACATGAACTAGCCAAAGAGGTATTCCATACCATAGGACATCATGCTGAGTATATAAGCTGGGAGAAGATGAAGGAAAGGGGGATACACACACATTTAGCATTATGCCATCTGTCTTCCCAAGTAACCATTACACATGATGGAGCTCTGCTTTCCTGGGGATGGCCAAACACCTGCCTGACCATGGGAAGTGGTGAATGAATTATTTCCTTTGCTATGCTTGCATGCATGGCTTTTGCTTTACCTATTAAATTGTTCTTATCTCAACCCTTAAGTTTTAAGATTCCTTTCCAATTCTCTTCCCCATCCCTCTGGGTGAGGGGGAGTGAGCAAGTGGCTGTGTGGTGCTTGGTTGCCAGCCAGGGTTAAATGACGACAACTATCTATGCAATTCTGTGGTTAAGTCAATCCAATTTTTGTAACAAATTATTTTATTAGTAAAAAATTTAAAACAACAGATCTACTGCTGTATTAAAGAGGAAATAGGCTGAAAAGAAGCAAGTGTCCTTTGAAAGTCATTCTCTTTGATAAGCAGCTAATAGAAACACATACAGAGATGTTGGTCAAATTTTTTAAGCATTCTTCAATTTAAGGATGATTATTTCAAAGCAGACTTCATTAAGTTTTCTTAATCCAGTTCTAATTTTTATGTGATCTGCTGGAATTTGATCACATGTAGAAGCTAGCTAGTATTACAACATGAGAAACTTCTAATTCTTTCACAAGAATAAAATTGTACCGGAAATATGATGCTAGTCATAGCACTTCTCTGCTAGAGAAAGTGCTGTTATATTGCAGTATACTGTATTGCTAATACTGTTTTCTATCTATAAAAAAACTCTACTGTTCATACCACCTAATAGTGTTCTCTAAAAACAAGAGCAAAAAGGAATAATCCAAATATCACAAAGACACATTAGGGGGAAAAAAACCATCATACAAACTGATGTCATAGTTTCATGTTTCATTCTTTCATTATATTCCTACTTTTACAAAGGTAGTATGAACATTACACAAATGCTTCACATATCAACGTATCACAGAACTAATTCCCGAACTATCCAGTCTTTAAATAATAATTTAAAAAGTAGCTCATTTAGGGAAGTGCATCTAATGAAGTTGTGTCTATATCAGAAAGAAATTATTCTCAAAATAAGCTGGTAGCTTGTGACATCGGGAAGAAAGAAATTGAAGTAGTGACACAAAGTGATTTCCCTTAATTTGCCACAAATATTAACTACATTCACTACCCAGAATTTTCAAAATGATTCACCAAATTTCTTTGTAAGTTTAAAATTTGATTTAAAAAATATGATAGCAGTATGATATCATACCAAAGATCTCTTCCTGAAAATACACTCAGCTGCTGAATTTGACACAATGGTCAATCCTTCAATTAATTTTTTTCTTCATATGTTCAAAATAAACCACATGTATATATTTTTGCAGTCTCACAGATGAAATCAATCAACTTTGTAAAGTGAAGTTGTTCATAAAACAATGAATTTTTTAATTTTTCATTTTATGCAGAGCACTTGAGGGAAATAATTTATTAAAGCTGCTAGAAGACACTTTCAAAAATCAAAAAACGCATAGATACACAGTGCAAAAGAAAACTGTTTTACATATCTATACTTTGTATACATGACTGTGCTAGTTCTGGCTAGAATGGAGTTAATTTTCTTCATAGTAGCTAGCATGGAGCTATGTTTTGGATTTGTGCTGAAAACTGCTGATAACACAGGGATCTTTTAGTATGCTGAGCAGTGCTTACAGAGAGTCAAGGCCTTTTCTGCTTCACACCCCACCCCACCAGCAAGTAGGCCGAGGTGCACAAGAAGTTGGGAGGGGACACAGCTGGAACCGCTGAGCCCAACTGACCAAAGGGATATTCCATACCATATGATGTCATGCTCAGCATATAAAGCTGGGGGGAGAAGGAGAAAGGGGAGTTTGTTTGGGAGTGATGGTGTTTTGTCTTCCCAAGTAACCGTTAGGCATGATGGAGCCCTGCTTTCCTGGAGATGGCTGAACACCTGCCTGCTGATGGGAAGTAGTGAATGAATTCCTTATTTTGCTTTACCTATTAAACTGTCTTTATTTCAACCCACGAGTTTTCTCACTTTTACTCTTCTGATTGTCTCCCTCATCCTGTTGGTGGAAGTGAGCGAGTGGCTGCATGGTGCTTTGTTGCTGGCCAGGGTTAAACCACAACAATGACAAAGGAAAATTAAAGGTATGCCTTCCTTTTAAAAATAAATTAAATAAAAATTGTAAAGAACTGTTAACCTCAACAAGTTGTTCCATGTTCTGTAATGGAACAATTGTTCCATTGGTCACAAGAGTACTTAATGATAACTCATATTATCAAGATTAATAGTACAAAGTGGCAATAACATATAAAATATTGTGAATAATTTCAACAGGAACCATTTTTTGCATCTGAAATTCAATAATTTATTCCTTGTGACCTGCAAGGAACAACTGGGATGCCTCTTTCTCACATTGCCAAGAGTTGCACTTCAAGATATTTATAATAAATTTATAAATTTGAAATTCTGTCTAGGAGCTGCTTTATGAGAATGAAAACAGTAAAGTCATAACACGACAAGAATCTGAAGAACAAGGAGTTGAAACAGGGTCTTCTGTCAATCCTTTACTAATTTCACTAACACTAAGAAATGTCTCTTATTCCAAAGAAAAAATTTCTAATAAGGCTTGTAAAAGTGCACAGCCGCCCTCCTAATGGAGCGGGGGGGGGAAGAGGCTGTTTCAAAGGCTGTTTCAAAGTTTCAGTGTCCTTCTAAAAGGAAACTGTTTGCCCTTACTACAATGAACACTGTTGGGGAAATTTTATGGTACCCCTTGAGGCAAATTAAACACATTTGCGCTTAAATAGAAAAAAAAAAAAAGAACAATGCATTGGGCAGAGTCCTACCACCATAAGCAGTTCTACAAGGAGTCTGCAAAGACTCGTCACAAGCAGATTCCTTATATACACTCACAACAGCACAAATCAAACGAGTGGTTGCATGGGGTACCTCAGCCTGGGTCCATCCCCCAGCCCAGCCTGTTCCTCTTTAAAAGGACAGACTGCATTTTCAACTTCTTCCATCATTTCCCTGAACTTGTCAAAAACAACAAAAAAAACCTAAAGAAAAGAACAGAACATATCACTTGTGTTTAAAGTATTCACTATTAATTCAGAAATACAGATGCTTGCAAAGAATTCTGGAATGCATTTGTTACAGTGTACAAAAAAGTCTGCATTTCCATCTCAGTCTTAAAAGGCTCATTTAGTCACAAGGTCTGATTTCACTGTGTTTTAGCTAACTCTATACAAATCCCAGTATAAACATTAATTTCAATTGAAGAAGTGACTCATTCTGTTTAAGCTTCAACTGATTCACAGAATAAAACAACTTTATCCTAAAGTGTTTCCACCTTTGTTGGTTTTTCCCCAACAATACTTAACATTTATTTCAACAATGTTTAGAAGACATGTAGATGTGACACTTTAGGATGTGGTGGTGGACTTGGCAGTGTTTACAGTTGGACTCTGATCTTAAAGGCCTTTTCCAACCTAAATAATTCTGTGATTCTAATACAATTACAGTGACTTAAGAAGCTCATTCAAATCTTTGGTTTACACTAGGCTGTATTAATCCAATTTAACCTACAACTCCCCAATTTCTACAAAGTTGGGCCTACAAAGAAACATCAAAGTTAGATTTTTGTATACAGTCCTGTTAGTGTGCTTCACTCACGTTCTGGACAAAGTCAAGTAAAACAGCTATCTAGAGAAGGCCTATTTTGCAATGGTAGAAAACTGGTTTAGAATCTGAGTGGTTTTAACCAGCATAACTTCCCCACAGACACAAACTGAGTACATATGTTCAATTAACTTGGCTTTAAAAAATAGTAAGGAAAAAACCTAAATTTGATACCACTGTATCATCTAAAACTTAGTTCAGCTTTCATGTCTTGTTAGATCTTGTCATCTTTGCTGACAGTTTAAGAAAGAAAATAATGGGTTTTTTACAGTATAGACACTGAAAAAAATAAGTTTATGTATCATCATAAACCCCTCAGCTAGAAAGATCTTCAACCTGAGCTCCACAAAAGGTAGTGGAGCACTGCAGAATGGGTCTTTCAGTGCCCATTTCCCAAGAGGTTTAAAACACCCCAACTGAAAAAGCTGTTTAAACATTTCCAAGAGAATATTCCAACTTACACTTCAAGCCACCTGGATGGCTAGAAATGAACTCCCTGTAGACCCTGCTCTGTGACCTCTTATCAGATGACAAGGGAGCTATACCTAAACTGTATTAAAATATTAACTTCATTTTACACAGACCAAAGACCAACATATAGAAAATACTTGATTCTCAATAGCCTGGATAAACAAATCCACAACACTTCTAAGAGAGAATAAGCCACTACTTCCACAAAAAACTACAAGAACTTTTACCATTTCTTACATTCCTCCCTTCCCAGATTCCTGGAAAAGCAGACAGACTGGAGGAGTATTCCAAGTCTGCAGAAGCACAATCATAAGAAAAAATATCTGTCTATAAGGGAAAATGTTTTTAATTTCAACAAGAACTATTTTTTGCATATGAAATTCAATAATTTATTCCTTTAAAATGTATCTTTTGTTATTTTATTTATGGATGCATGTACTGAAGTTGTTTCATACAGCATCACACAAAATATCTACAAATTGCAGTGCAGAGCATTATGTAGTATCATCCAAAAAAGGGAAAAAAAAACCCAAACAAAACAGATACAAAACGCTTTTTAGAACAAGGAAAATTCATAAGGTGGAAAAAATATTTGGAATTTTTGTTTTCTTGTTTTTTTTCCAAAATTAATCTTGGCAAGCAGACAAAACAACTCAGAAGAGAACAAATCTGTCAAGATTCCTTGATGTTTACTTCAAGGGAAGATTAATTATTTTTCATGTATACTTAACTGCACTAGTCATATAGTAGAGTGTGCATCCATATAATCCTCCTACTTCTGAGTCTGCCAAATCTGTAAAAAAAAATAAATATCCAAGTATTCTGTCTTGAGTTAGACTAGAGGTGTAACAACCCTTTAAAATGGTTTGCATGCAAAATATCTGTTGTGGAAATTAATTTTAAATAGAAAATCCAATTCCAACACACACAGTCCCAGGTAGATCACCAACAAATCCCAAATCCGCAATTTTGAGGCCCAACAAAGACTGCTATCACTTGAACTACAAGAGCAAGCATCTCCCTCACCCCACACAAACACCAACTAGCCAAAAGAGGACTGCAAGGAAACACTTCAACAAAACACTGACCCAAAGCTCCAGAAGTCTATTAACACTGTAAAGGGAGCACTATCCTTTAACTACAGATCATTGGCAGCCATCACAATGCAGCAGAACAGAAAACTGCATGCAGCCAAAATGCAGAATGTTCCTCCTGATCCAAGCACATGGGTAGGTGGTCTGTACCTCATTTGGAGTTTAGTTCTAGGGTTCTTCCTCCTCATGAAAAAAAATCATGTTTCTGCTACTACAGCATTATCCATACTATTCCTTATTTAAGATCAATTTTTTTTTAATTAAAAAAAAAACCACAACAAAAACCCCAAATTAATTTGCTGTTTGAGACCTCTGTTTCATACCAGTGAAACATATCAAGCCCTGTTAGTTTTAACCTGCAGCTTCTCAAACCAGTAGTGTACTGGAAAAACCTCTGAATCGGGAAGACAACACCAAGTAAACTCACACTGGAACACTGCTTTAACTACTTTCTGCTTCCCTCCCCCCAAAAAAGTCTTTAATTCTACAGGTATCTGATATTTTCCACAATTCTAAAAGAAAGAGAAGAGGTTTTTTTACCCTGTTTGTCCCTGGAACTATCAACACTTGAAAACATATTTTCACATTTTCCCCAGCTCTAGAATTCTCATTTTTTAAATGTGAATAAATTCCTACCTTACAATAACAAAATCTACTGAAAAAGCCTAAGGGATAGTTAGAGTAATTTTACCTTCTCACTCTTTCCCTGGTTTCAAGAATACCTGGAAGAAAATCTCTAGTAATCTCCCATATCAGCATTTTTCTAAACATAGTAAAATTACGTTAATTTTGTTCTTTAAGCAGCTTTGTAATTTATGATGCAGCGAAATTGACAGTAGCTAAAGCTTTCGCATCTTTCACAGAGCAGTGGGCTTCTCCATGAACGTCCCAGAAAGGGGTCTAGTTTAGATACAAGGATAGCAAAAACTTTACTTGACTAGAGCTCTCCAAATTATCTCCCTACCACAAGCACCCCTACTCTGTCAAGGGAGCTGTTAGACAACAGGGAAGAGCAGAAACTGAAAGCAATAGACAGAAACTGAGGTAGAATATGACAATGTTGAATGAATCCTATTGGAAACATTCATTTTTGAAATTAATAGCTAGTGAGCATTCTTGCAAAACAAAGTTCAGGTTAGTTGTTGAGCCTCAGCCATTGCAACATCCATATTGTTGTAATATTTAAGGCTACCAGTTTTGCTCAGTTCTTTCGCTTTTCCACCGCTGACTTTCACAGTTTACAGCACTTTCTCTCTTCCTTTAACTTGCCATTGCTTATTTAATAAATTCAGAGACCAGACTGCTTCATGATGCCAAAAAAATATGCTCATGTCATATCAGAGAAGTATTTGTTTCCAAACATAAAAAGGCAGTCCATACTTGACTGATATATGTAAACACATGCATTTGTACATACTGTAGTTCAAAAGATAAAGTTAATTTTTATGAGCTAAAACATATCCAATCCAACACTTCTATTATTATTAAAAAAATCTGTTAATACCTTAGGAAGTTTTGCTCATGTGCCTAAGTTGTAAGTCACAAACTGAAGGAAGCAGAGAGGAAAGAATTAAGATCATAAAAAAACCCCCAACCCTGAGAGCAGCGAGAAAATCCTCAGGAGTGCACAGCTGCCATTCAGTCATTTAAGCAAATAAAAAAAATTAATGCACTAGTAAAGTGAATAGTAAGGATGAGTAAATTAAAATCTACTCCGCTGACACAAAAGGAAGGAATAAGAGATCCACAGATTTATTTTTTTCCTGTTAAATCAGGTATTTAGCAGCTCTGCTCTGTTCATACCTACCATATAAAAGTATGTTTTAAACTAAAAAAAAAAAATATATATTTAGCTTGTTATTCCAAGAACTCAGTCTTGAAACATGACATTTTTAAACATCCCAAGTCCATGATTCATAGGCAACCCTAAATCTTTACAAAGATAGATTTATTTTGCTCTGCTCACCTCTGTGACAAATTTTTAGTTTAGCTTTCTTTATATTAAATCCACGTATCTCCCTGACTTGCAGAAAAAAAGGCATATTTAACTGAACAGCTTTGTCAAAGAGATTACTTTCTTATTTGGCATTTAACAATACTGTGCAATAAGCTAGGCACTACAGGTTTTTCTGTCAACATATACTTGAAGTATATTAGACCGTTAAAACCGTAATGAGCCGGAAAAGGGCAAGTGAAGTCTTATGCTACAGAAAGATTTATTAGCAAATGTATTAAGCATATTAAAAAAAAGCTGCTGAGACACAACCCTGACTCAATGAGCTAAAAAGTTAACCATAACCTGCAATAATCAATATGCTTTTTAGGCCAACATCATATTCACATACAAGTTTAAGATGCAACAAATCCCAGCAATTTGAATAAGAAGTCCACATGAACATGATAACAGCAAAAAAAGGACATAAGTCTTCACTTTGAACAATGTCAAGATAATTGTAAAACAGAGACAAACAGATGTTCTTCATGATCTACAAACCACTGGAAGACTTTCTGTTGTGATCACAGTCACATGAAGCTTCATTTCCTTAATTCTAAAACACATTTTTGTTTACTAACATTGAAAAGAAAGATCCAAAAGCATTCAAGAATTCAAGGGAGAGGAAGAGTAGAAAACTAAGTGATTATTCATTTCCAACATAGAAAATATTTTCCTTTATGCATCTTTCCCTATTCTAGTCTTAGTGCAGATGATACAAAACTGGGAGGAGTGGCTGATTCACCAGAAGGCTGTGCCACCATTCAGTGATACCTGGACAAGCTGGAGAATTGGGTGGAGAGGAACCTAATGAAGTTCAACAAAGGCAAGCATAAGGTCCTGCACCGAGGAACAACCCCATGCACCAGTACAGGCTAGGGGTTGACCTGCTGGGGGGCAGCTCTGCGGAGAAGGACCTGGGAATTCTGGTGGGCAGCAAGTTGACCACAAGCCAGCAGTGTGCCCTTGAGGCCAAGGCAGCCAGTGGGATCCTGGGGTGCTTTAGGAGGAACATGGCCAGCAGGTCGAGGGAGGTTATCCTCCCCCTCTACTCTGCTCTTGTGGGACCACACCTGAAGTGCTGTGTCCAGTTCTGAGCTCCCCACTTCAAGAGAGACAGGGAACTACTGGAAAGGGTCCAGTGGAGGGCTGCAAAGATTATTAGGGGACTGGCACCTCTCCCTTATGAGGAAAGGCTGAGATGGGCCTGTTTAGCCTGGGGAAGGGAAGACCGAGAGGGGATCTTATCAACGTCTACAAATATCTTAAGGGTGAACGTCAAGAGGATGGGGCCAGGCTCTTTTCAGTAGCGCCCAGCAACAGGACAAGGAGCAAAAGGCACAAGCTACAACACCAAAAGTTCCATCTGAATACGAGGAAGAACTTCTTTACTTTGAGGGTGACAGAGCACTGGAACAGGCTGCCCAGAGAGGTTGTGGAGTCTTATTCTCTGGAGACATTCAAAACCCACCTGGATGCAGTCCTGTGCAACCTGTTCTAGGTTAACCTGCTTTAGCAGCAAGTTGGACTAGACGACCCCCAGAGGTCCCTTCCAACCCTGACCATTCTGTGAAAATGTATCAATTTAGAACTACGTTTTATAGCCATTATTAAATAAGTATGATGAAAAAACTTGTAAAAAGATAGCTAGACACACTTAATCTCTTACTGGAAAAAACATTCACATTATGAGACTAGAAGAATATTTTTGGGTGTCAGTCTCCTAAAGAACACATGAGTAATTTCACCCCTATTTACCACAAGGAACACTGAAACAATGAACTTACCTTTAACACTTTTTCTGTTAACATCAGCTCCTTTTTCAAGTAAATACTGAGCAATTTCTTTGTGGCCTTTGTAACATGAGATCATCAAGCACGTATGCCCATGACGGTTTGATACTTCCAAGTCTGCTTTGTGCTCCACAAGATATTTTACTATTTCCAGGTGACCATCAAAACAGGCAGCTCTAAGCGGAGTTGAACTTGTTAGAGTTGTGTTATTGACAGATGCACCATGATCTAACAGACACTGAACCACCTTCAAGTGGCCAGCAGCTGATGCTGCCCATAATGGTGGAGCTCCCTCAATGGTCTCACCATCAAAATTAACTGAACCACCAATTTCTATAGAAGCAGAGCAACAGTCCAACAAGTATTCCACCATGTCAACGTGCCCATAACGGGCTGCCATCAAAAGTGGTGTGGCACCATTGGTTTTTTCTGAGATTAGTAAGGCCACCTCTTCTCTAGTTTTGCTTGCAAGTAACTTGGAAAGGAGCCGCAGCTTGCCATCACAAGCTGCATTGAACACTGCTGTCTTTAAATCCATTTAGTCTGTACCTCTTTCTTGAAGGATACAGACCTGCTTTTTTCAGAGTCACAAACAAAAGCTTATTAGAAACACACAGCCCAAACAGAGTATCCCCAACTTTTTCTCAGATCAGGCAGATGGGACAACATGGAGACTCTAAACGAGGTCCTGACAAAGCACAGGCTGCACTTGGTAACTCTGCAAAAGAAAAGAATTCTGAATGTTTTACTTTCTACTTCTCAAATAAGTACATACAATTACATTTTTTCTACAGTTATACTCAAACCACTGGTGGTGGTGCACCAATGTCCAGCTGACTTCCATGGGACTTCTCTAGACTGCACAGTGCCCCTTAAGGAAAGATGTTGAGCAGAAAGCCAGATCCTAGCAGTGCAGTATCCATACCATTGGCACGAAAACACTTTCCCCTCACGACATAACAAACCCTACACTTGTATCAACTTCTGCTTTTAAGCACAGCCTAAACAAAGAACCATTAGCGCCCACCCACCCCCACTCCCCCCATCCCCCCTCAGGTTCTCTGCGGAGGCCCATGCTCACAGACACACGCGACCCCGTGTTATCTCCACCCTACTGGCAAGGGAACAAGTTCAGAACCTGACCGGAAAGACGCCCTTGCCAGAGTAGTTTGATTTAGTATCAGACACCAAAAACCTGAACTTTCCCTTCCACCACAACCACCCTCAGCCTGCCCAAAGCCCCCCCCCCCCCCCACCAAATCTCCTCCTTCAAGACGACACCGTATTTGCCTCCCACCCCAAAGCCACCTACACGCCCCTCTCCCCCCCCAGGATTACCCCCGATGCCTCTCTTCAAATCGTCCCCCTCTTTTCCACTCCAAGTCCAATAACCACTCGCCCCCCAAGCTCACTCCCTAACCTGGGCAACCCTCCCCATACCACCTCAGGGTCCCCAAAAAACCCTTCCCAGCTTCCTCAGAGCCGCTCCACACACAACGGCCGCGACAGGACGGCCTCCACCGCCTGCCCAGAACCGGAGAGGCAGCAACAGCGCCATCGCCCACGGAAAACATATCTGTGAGGAAGGACCCAAGGGTGCGGGCTACCTCCCCAGAACACCACCGGCTCTCTCCCGCCGAAGTCACCCTCACAAGGAAATACCCACCGCCTCCCGCACTCCGTCCAGCTCTTTCACGACAAACCTATCCCCACAGCAACTAGCCTCCACCACTAGCCCAACATCTGGGCACAGCGGAACCTACCAAACACAGCCCGGCCACCACCAGGCCCAATGAGAAACACGCCTAAGCGCCGCCAGCCACTCGGAGCAGGACAGGAGGTGGGACTACGCAGCCGCTCAAGCTACACCGAGAGCGGGGCGGTGCTGGCGATGTGGTAGCTGTCCGCTAGGGGGGTGAGCGAGTTTCCTGGCACCGCCCTCCGCTATAGCGTGAGTGGACTGACAGAACGTAGCGGGGAGGAGGTATGGTTTGGTTAGGTTAGCTGTGGTATGGGGACAAGATAGGGGGTGTCCTTTTCCCCAGACCGTGCCTTATTTTCCTTTCTCTAAAGTAAAACAAAGGGCGGAACAGCGCTACAGCGGAGCATGCACAGGTGGGGAGAGATGTCGCAGGGGTGAGGGGACAGCGGGGGGCGCACGGTACCGGGGGAGGGGCGCTTCCATGGAGAGCAGTAAAACCCCGCAGGACTGCAGGAGGAAAACCCTCACGGCTGGCCACGTGTGGATCTGCTTAGCAGATCCGGGCAATAAACCCATCCCTTGCAGAGGGATGCAAAACCAGCCCAGTCTGGAGAAAAAAAAAAAGTGGGCGTTTTCTCCTCAGAAATAGATCAGTTTACTGCTAAATTGAACAGGGTAATTAGATGCTCCTTCATTTAGTGGGAAAGGCAGCCATGAAGGCTTGCAGTGCCAGCAGCTCAGAGGCAGACCTGTTCACCTGTGATGTAGGCCAGAGTGAGGATCTGGTGTGGGGGCTCCAGTGCCTTCCTGTGCCTGTGGGGAGGGATGGGAGCCCCAATGCCCTTGTCATGAAAATTCACAACTGGCCTGTGCTGACTGAGGAGAGGGGCCAGGATGCAAAATAAAGAATTACAAGGGTAAATATTTACTCACACACATGAGGTGTCTCAGCCAGATTGGGGCACCACAAATGTGGTTTTACACAGGGCTTTTATACCCTTCAAATGTTCACGTACAACATGATTTGACTAATCACTAACACACAAGTTGCAATTTAAGATGGACAAGTATTGAAATACAGCAATACTGATTAGTTTTCAACAGCTCACCTCTCACAATGTCTGTTATAGGTCGCAGGTTTTCCCGCTTGTCTCAGCTACATTGGGCACCAGTTGTAGTCAGTCCAACTCAGCCTCACATGGGGCACCAATTGTTGCAGCACAAACTAGCAGGCTGCAACAAGGCTTTTACTGTCAGTCAGATTCTACTGTCCATGCTGTTTCTCCTTCCTCCAGAGGCCGGGCCAGGCCAGGCCAGTTGTGTTATTGACAGATGCACCATGATCTAACAGACACTGAACCACCTTCAAGTGGCCAGCAGCTGATGCTGCCCATAATGGCGGAGCTCCCTCAATGGTCTCACCATCAAAATTAACTGAACCACCAATTTCTATAGAAGCAGAGCAATAGTCCAACAAGTATTCCACCATGTCAACGTGCCCATAACGGGCTGCCATCAAAAGTGGTGTGGCACCATTGGTTTTTTCTGAGATTAGTAAGGCCACCTCTTCTCTAGTTTTGCTTGCAAGTAACTTGGAAAGGAGCCACAGCTTGCCATCATGAGCCATTAACTACTTAGCAGGAATGAGCTACAGCTGCACATCATCCATGTCAATCAACCCCCTGCCATCCAGGCAAGGCCACAGCTGCATATTATCAATGCTAATCAACCCACTGCCTTCATTCCTCTACACACACACACTATCCGTTACTAATAATAGTAAAATTCTGCAAAGCAACTATGTGTTTGCAGCATTCTTGCTGCTTGTCTATTGATCCAGATGTCCCTGTGTGGCATATGAAGGCACGGACCCCAAGTCAGTGAAGAAGTGAGATCGTTTATTGCATACATAAGTGCTGGTTATATACAATTGCTTATCTACCCAAGTTCTGCCCTGGAATGTGCCTACGTGCGGCAGAGCACCTGGGAATTTGTCTACGTGTAGCAAAGCAGTTGCTCATTGCGAGCTGTTCACACGCTTGTGGTTTCACTGCCAAATTTGGCCGCTTATCTGTACACTAACAGCTCTGCCAAGTCAGCCTTGTTTCTCTACAAGGTCAACTTATCTTCGTCCCTTACAATTCCCCCTTTTTTGTTTGTTAAATTGGATAAGGTTAAGGCTCTGTGAATTTAAACCGTCATAGATTGATGGACAGCCCTTTGTATCATGGCTCGCATCAGGTACATCAAACACGGTAGACATATAACAATGGCCAAAACCCCTAGCCATATAGCAAACCCACACATCAATATTTTTCATATCCAAGGACCTAATCCTAGGGTCCAATCCCAACCTTCAAAAGGATTCCATCCGGGATCTTCCTTCAACTTATACGTCAAATCATGTAGCTGTTTCAAACTTTGATGAACTGACACTGAAATTCATACAGCACATTCCATCAAACTCCTCACATCCATGCCCATGAGCTAATAACAATAAACTAATCGCAGCTCTATTTTGCAAAGTGGCATGTCACACTGATTGTACATCCATCAATCAATAATTTTTCAAGGGCCAAACTAGTCGCATTAGTCTGTTTGCACTATTCTGGCTTGTTCTCTGGCTCATTGTGATCAGCTGGTCGAACGAGCTGAGCGGGGATCCACAGAGGCCCTCGATCTGTAGAGACACACGTTATTAATTCAACCGGAATGCTCCATTGGTTAGTTTCTGTATCTTTGTAGTGGACCCAGGGCAGTTCCCACCAAGCAGGACAAGAGAAATGTTTATGTACAGCACTATGGTCGGAAGAGTGGTTTAAAAAATTGATCACGTACAGAGCTTTCCACAGTTGTTCCTGTGGCGAGGTACCTGGGCTATTCCCCCTTTTTTGTTTTTGCAGCATGTCTTTAAGAGACCGATGAGTTCATTCAACAATAGCCTGTCCAGTGGGCAAGTGGGGAATGCCCATCACATGGGTAATGCCCCAATTCTGCAAAAACAGGTGCGTGTGTTGTGCTATATATGCTGAGCTGTTGTCGGTTTTAATTTGATCAGGAAGTCCCATGGTAGCAAAACAAGCAAGCCAATGACGGCAAACATCACGGCTTTTTCTCCCCAGTGTGAGCGGTGGCAAAAACATAGTGTGAAAAGGTGTCAACTGAAACATGAACATATTTAGGATTCTCAAACGAGGGAATATGTGTGATATCAGTTTGCCAAATTTCTCAGGCTTGGAGGCCATGAGGATTAACACTGGGATAAACGGGTAAAGGGCTGAAGTTTTGACAGTTGGGACAGCCCCTTACAATCTCCTGGGCCTGTTCTTGTGTCAGGTGATACAAATGTTGCAGCGCCTTAGCATTTTGGTGAAAAAAGTTGTGTGAAAGCTTAGCCTGTTGATAAGCTCTGGTGGTAACAACAGCCACGGTAAAAATGTCCGCCACCTTATTGCCTTCAACAATGGGACCAGGCAACGAGGTGTGTGACTGCACATGTAAAACAAAATAGTCATGAGAGCAATGCTCCAATAGGAACAAAAGATGCTTCAACAAAACAAATAACTGTTGGTTAGAAACCGTTTTTAAAAATGAATGTTCCAATCTACGCACTATCCCTACAACATATAAAGAATCTGCAACTAGGTTTAAAGGTGGTTGTTTGAACAATGTGAAGGCACGAACAGCTGCAGCTAACTCCACTATTTGTGTAGAGCCAGTAACAAAGGTAACGTCTGAGTCCCAATGCCCTTGCTCATTTTTCCATGACACAACAGCTTTTCCCAAAGGCCCTGAGCCATCAATAAAAACAGTCAGGGCATTTGGGATAGGTACATGAGAAATATGCAGTTTCAATTGTAAGGGTAAATCAGTTAAAGAGTGAAGCAATTTATGTCGAGGAATAGAAAAGGCAATGGTTCCACTAAAGTCGGCCAAAGCAGACTGTAGTGAGAGGCTTTGCTTAAACCAAAAATCAAAGTCCTGTTTGGCCAAAGGCATAAAAATGGTGGCTGGGTTACGGGCCATAAGTTCCTGCAGACGATGTCGAGCCTTTTGAATGAGGATCACCACCATGTCAATAAGAGTTGTCACTGTTTTGGAAAAAGAGTGAGGCAAAAAAATCCACTCCAAAATTATCAATGGATCCTGGTGTTCAGCTGCCCATTGAAACAAGAGAGCGTAAGGCTGAAATTCATTATAAATCAAAAACAACAAAACAGACAAAGTTAGTATATGCGATGACTCTGACGCTCCTGTATGTTATTAGTTATGGTCTGCAAAGCCCTTTTGGCCTCGAAGCTGAGTGTACGCGGCGACAACAAATTAGAGTCTCCTTTTAACAGGGTAAACAAAGGTGCCAGGTCTTGTGTAGTTATTCCAAGATATGGTCGCACCCAGTTTTTGGTACCCAGTAACTTTTGCAGGTCATTGCGGGTCCTAACATTTGTAGCAAGGCGTAAAGGCTGAGGATGAATAGCTGTCTCAACAATTTTCCATCCGAGATATTTCCATGGTGCTCGAGTTTGGATCTTTTCCTCTGCTATACAGAGGCTGGCGTTGCTTAATGATCATCTTAAGTCCATCACGGCTTCAGTGACCAATGAGGATGATGATGATGCCGATACTAAAATGTCATCCATATAGTGGTAGATCAAAACCTGTGGTAACCTTTTGCGAACAGGACTGATAGCCAGTGCTACAAATATTCGACACATGGTGGGGCTGTTTAACATGCCTTGTGGCAACACAGTCCAATGAAAACGCATGGTGGGTTCCTGATAATTAATTGCTGGCACCATAACTGCAAACCGAGGTGCATTGTCAGGATGTAACGGTATGGTGAAGAAATAGTCTTTAAGATCAATCACTATAAGTGACCAGGAGTCTGGCAGTGTCCTGGTTTCAGCTGGGATAGAGTTAATTTTCATCTTAGCAGTTAGTACAATGCTGTGTTTTGGCTATGATGTGAGAACAATGTTGATAGGACACTGATGTTTTCAGTTGTTGCTGGGTAATGTTTATACTAAGTCAAGGACGACTTGGTTTCCTGGGCCCTGCCAGCAAGAGGGCTGGAGGGGCATGGGAAATTGGGAGGGGACACAGCCAGGACAGGTGACACAAACTAGCCAAAGAGGTATTCCATACCATATGACATCATGCTGAGTATATAAACTGGGGGAAGAAGAAGGAAGGGGGGGACATCCGGCATGATGGTGTTTGTCTTCCCGAGCAAACATTACGCGTGATGAAGCCCTGCTTTCCTGGGGATGGCTGAACACCTGCCTGCCGATGGAAAGTAGTGAATGAATTCCTTGATTTGCTTTGCTTGCGTGCGCGGCTTTTGCTTTACCTATTAAATTGTTCTTATCTCAGCCCTTGAGTTTTACATTCCTTTCCAATTCTCTTCCTCATCCCTCTGGGTGAGGGGGAGTGAGCGAGCAGCTGCGTGGTGCTGGGTTGCCGGCTGGGGTTAAACCACAACAGGCAGCATAGCAGGAGAGGGGATGCCGGGTTGTAAAGTCTCGTAGGCTCATTCACTGCACTGATAGCTCACAAGTCATGTAAAAGTTGCCACTTGCCACTCTTTTTTTGGTATTACAAAGACAGGAGTATTCCAAGGGCTAGTGGAGGGCACAATATGGCCTGCTTTGATTTGCTCCTGCACCAGTTCACGCAATTTGTGCAGCCTTTCTGTGCGCAAGGTCCACTGTTCCACCCACACCGGTGTATCTGTTTTCCAGGCGAGTTTAATCGTTGGCTGCACCTCAGCGGCCCTTAGGACAAATTTGTCTTCAAGGTAACCCCCCATTGGCTCAACAAATCACGTCCCCACAGGGTGCAGGGGACTTGCATGACGTATGGAGTAATAGGTCCTCGTTGTTCTTCGGGGCCGAGTAATAAAACTGGTCAGGTGCTTTGTTTAGGTTAGCTGTATTCCCCCAACACCTACTATTGCTGATGTGGGGTCTTTCAAAGGCCACTCTTTCAGCCAGTCCAATTGCAAAACTACTGAAACATCAGCGCCAATGTCCACTAGGCCCAAAAAGGGTCTTCCCCTCAATATAACAGGTTAATAACGGTTGGTCGTGAGTAATTTGGTGTGCCCACATAATCTGTGGAAGGTTGGTGCTGTCAAAACCCACCTTGCCTTCTCCCTTTTGGACCCACATTTTGAAATAATTTGAAAAGCTGAGCTATTTTTTCTCCCTTTTGAATATGACACAGGAGGGGATGGGGTCCAAGCCATAATCTTTATTTCACCAATGTAATTGGTGTCAATCACTCCAGGAAGTATAAACAGTCCTGAGTGAATGACTGAAGAGTGTCCCAACAAAAGCGCATTACAGTCATTCCCTAAGGGACCCCAGACTCTGGTTGGGAGCGAATGTACAGCGGTATCAGTGATTAAGATTGACTGGGAGACGGCCAAGTCCAGTCCAGCACTGCCATGGGTGGCTGGCCGGAGGTCTGAGGCCAACTGTCGAGAGTCGGCTGTTGTTGGACCGTCATTGCTGCCGGACTTTTTGTCTGGGCACGCGGCAGTTTCCCTGGTTTGGGCAAAGGGCATGGCCGTCCTGATGGAATTTAGAACGGCACTCATTGGCCCAGTGATGCCCTTTTTGGCAGCGTGGACAAGGTTTTAAGGAGTCTTGGGCCCATTTGATTTTTTCCTATCTCCTGCCCTACATTCCTTTTTGAAGTGATCTGCCTGACCACAATGAAAACAAGAGCCTCGTTGTGCAGTTGCCACTACCATTTGCTGTGGCAAGGCAGCAGCAAATATATCTGCACGATGGGTCTCGGTGCCAACATTCTGGCAAGCCCTTATCATATCTGCTAATACAGAGTTACAGTTCCGAAGCAGATGCAAAACTCTTTGACAATCCGCATTTGCATTCTCCACTGCGAGCTGCGTGAGAAGTAATTGTTTGGCTTCCTCTGACTCTACTTGTTGATCTATCACATTTTTTAGGCGATCTAAAAAGTCTGCATAAGGCTCTTGGGGACCCTTGACGGACAGACGCAAACAACTGTTCAGGCTTTCCCCCAGGGACCTTTCTTAAGGAGGCAAGAGCTATCCAGGTGGCTTGTTCAAGTGCCTCTCTAGGCAATTGTACCTGCGCTACCGCAGCAGAATATCTGCCCTCCCCCATCAGTTCATCCATACCTATATTTTTCATGTTCATTAAATTGTCCATTGTCTGCGTAGTAGCTTGGTCTCGGTACTCTATTATCCAAACTGTATACTGCATAGAGGTAAGCATCATGCGACACAATGCTTTCCAATCATATGGGGTCATAACATACCCTTCTGCAATAGCAGTGTACAAGTTCATGGTAAATGCCGATCTGAGTCCAAAATCTTAACTGAGCATCTGAGTTCTTTTACAGCTTCTTACGGGAGTTGCTCCCACACAGTTGGTCGCCCTGCCTGGTACCGGATGGGGAATACACTGAGTAATTCCATATCTCCCTTTCACATAGCCTCCTTTCTGCACTGATCTAAAGCACCATAGTATACTTTGGACGACTCACCGGAATGTGACGACTCAGCTGGGTTTGCCCAAAGTGCAGGATCTGTGGGTGGGGGTGATTTTGGCTGTTTTGGTCCAGGCTTCTCGGTCAGAGGGTTAAATGGAACTGTGGGCTTGGTTGGAGGCACAGGGATTACACCTGCATCGTTATCATCTGGTGGGTAGAGATCTGGCTCCCTTTTCTGGATCTGCTAAGCCTGGGTGGAAAGGATCATCAGGCTCAGGATCGTTATGCAAAGACAGAAGATACTGTTCTTTATCTCTGCTTGCTTTTGATGAGGCTGTCATGCTATAATGCGGGAGTTTTGCTTCATTAACAGTCTTTAAGTGGCTAAGAGCCGAAAACACTTGCTGCCACTTTTTCAGCACACTCTTTGATTTCTTATCATTTTGCTGTCCCAATTCATCCCCGATATGTTTCCATACAGTGATATTCAGCGTGCCCTCTTTAGGGAACCAAGAACAATTGTCCCAAGCCCATGCCAAGAGGTTTACAAGGGATAGCTGAGACACATTGTCCCCATAAGTTTTTAAAATTTTCTGCAAAACTTCCATATGATTTTTCTGTTCCCGTGTTAATGATTGCCCCATGGTTCCCAGCTGCTCACTTGCTGTCTGGCTGTGGTGATGAGAGCTCTTGTGTATCCGTCTTCCCTTTTTCCCTTTTCCCTGGTTCAGCTGGGCTATGCCATCAGAATTGTAGTTTTTATCCCTCAAGTCCCTGTTTTGGTGCCATTTGTGGCATATGAAGGCACGGACCCCAAGTCAGTGAAGAAGTGAGATCGTTTATTGCATACATAAGTGCTGGTTATATACAATCGCTTATCTACCCAAGTTCTGCCCTGGAACGTGCCTACGTGTAGCAAAGCACCGGGAAATTTATCAATGTGTAGAAAATCAGCTGCTCATTGCGAGCTGTTCACACGCTTGTGGTTTCACTGCCAAATTTGGCCGCTTATCTGTACACTAACAGTTCTGCCAAGTCAGCCTTGTTTCTCTACAAGGTCAACTTATTTTCGTCCCTTACATCCCTGGAGTCAGACTTGCTATACTTACTTAGCTATGACACCAGACAGCACCAGTAGGGTGTCAAAGACATTTTAGAAGGGCTAGGATGCTGGTGTTATCTTGGTTGTCTAGGGGTATCCTTTATCCTTTGTAGACAGCTCTAAGCTTCCATAAAGGAAAATCCTTATTTCCAGGGCGAGGCTGTCCTTTAGTTTGTTTTGCTAAGGCATGAACAATACCAAAGTCTCCAGTAAAATTCCACTACCTCATTACATTATAGTGTATAATGTGAAACAATATGTATATTAACAAATTTAATACATTTTCATACTAGAAATACTGGTTGACTGAATAGTTAGGGAAGGGAATTTTCATAACAGTCCCTCTTCTTTTGACCATCAGGATCACATTATATTATTTGTGGATAACTGGCTAGCTGAAAAAGGTCTCATAGACATAGTCCAGCTGGCTGGACAAAAATGCACATCGCTCTCAGCTTATCTGAAGTAAAGCAAAAGTTACAAAATAACAGGAAGACTGCGGTGGGAAAAGAATGTTGCAGGTGGGAACAGATAACTACAGAAGAGAAACTAGGGGCAGACTTGATATTTAGGTAACTAACCAATAATGAGCTTAACTTTTGTAATATGTATGAGCTAATTATAACAAGGCATAAAAGGTGACTGTAAGGGACAATAAACGAAGTCTGCTGATCACTCATATTGAGTGACTGTGTCTTCCCTCCGTCGCGACAATTATTTTAGTAGCAATTGAGTGCATAAGATAATACAACACTGCAAATACACATATATAATTACAAAGGAAAAAAAGATAATGAATACAACAGCCAAATTTATTTTAATTCACAGTCCTATACTTAAGTCTGGGAGCCAAGAGGTTAACCACATGAACAGCTTTAGGGGAAATTACTGTATTACTTCGTGTAAGACTTTTAAATGTGTCCTATCTTGTTTATATTAGTTTCAATTTTCTTGTCTTGATTTGCATAAAACCAGCAGCTATTATTCAATAATGCACATATCCTGTCCTCTGCTGCTAACAGGTAGTCTAAGGCTAATCAATTCTGTATTACCATTTTTTATAAGAATTTGATTTTTTTCTATAGGGCCCCAATATTATCTTCAGTTTCATTAATGCGCCTAGAATACACTTCTCATCCAAGGCTGAGGGTAAATATTTAGAAACATAGAATAACTTAGGTTGGAAAAGACCTTTGAGATCATCAAGTCCAACTGTTAACCCAGGACTGCCATGTCCATCGCTAAACCATGTCCCTAAGCAATGCATCTATGTGTCTTTTTAACACCTCCAGGGATGGTGATTCTACCACTTTTCTAGGCAGCCTGTTCCAATATCCAATCTAAACCTCTCCTGGCATAACTTGAGGCCATTTCCTCTTGTCCTGTTGCTTGTTATCTGGGAGAAGAGACCTACCCCCAACTGCCTACAACCTCCTTTCAGGTAGTTGTAGAGAGCAATAAGGTCTCGTCTGAACCTCCTACTCTCCAGATTAAACAACCCCAGTTCCCTCAGCTGCTCCTCATAAGACTTGTTCTCTAGAGTCCAGGGGTCCTCAAACTTTTTAAACAGGGGGCCAGCACGTGGATGAAGTGGCAGGAGGTCATCTGCGGCTGCTTGGTTTCCCCCCCCAAACCCCGGCGGGGGGGGCGGGGGGGCGGGGGGGTTCTGTAAATACCGGGCACTGGATTGAGGACCCTGGGGGGCCGTATCCGGCCCGTGGGCCGTAGTTTGAGGACCCCTGCTCTAGACCCTTCACCAGCTTCATTGTCCTTCGCTGGACATGCTCCAGCACCTCTACATCACTCTTGAATTGAGGGACCCAAAATGGAACACAGTATTCAAGGTGTGGCCTTACCAGTGACAAGTACAGGGGGACAAACACTTCCCTTGTCCTGCTGGCCACACTGTTTCAGATACAAGCCAGGATGCTATTGGCCTTCTTGGCCACACTGCTGGCTCATGTTCAGCTGGCTGTCAAGCAGCACCCCCAGGTCCTTTACTACCAGACAGCTTTCCAGACACTCTTCCCCAAGACTGTAGCATTGCATGGGGTTGTTGTGACCCAAATGCAGGACCTGGCACTTTTCCCTGTTGAACCTCAAACGATTGGCCTTGGCCTATCAATCCAGTCTGTCCAGATCCTTCTGTAGAGCCTTCCTGCTTTCAAGCAGATCAACACTCCCCCCTCAACTTGGTGTCATCTGCAAATTTCCTGAGGGTGCACTCAATGCCCTCATACAGATAAACAATAAAGATTAAACAAAACTGGCCCCAATACTGAGCCCTGGAGAACACCACTTGTGACTGACCACCAGCTGGATGTAACTCCATTCACCACCCCAATTTGGGCTTGGCTGTCCAGCCATTTTTTAACCCAGGAAACAGTACACCACTCCAAGCCATGAGCAGCCAGTTTCTCCAGGAGAATGCTGTGGGAGATGGTGTCAAAGGCTTTACGAAGGTCCAGCATGGGAGACCATATTGTGAGCTGACTGTCTCAAAGCTTGTTTACATCACTGCTGAGCTTTGTGCAAGGCTATCTGGCGGGAATTCAGCAGTTGTGGACCAGACAAGGACCAAATAGCCACCTGGAACCAGACAGCAGCCGGGGTCAAGGAGTGGCCATGTTGTTTTGGGGGACATGTCCAGACATGAACAACCACCTCAACCTGCCAAGGCATGCACAGTCCATGACAAAGGACCATCCAGCCATCGCATATGCCCCTCGGAAACAGCGTGACAAGATGGTGAGTATGTGTGGACATGCGGTACATGCCTTTGTCAGGGAAATGGTCTCCCCAAATACCCTATAAAAGACTGCACCATCAAACAGTAAGGGCATGATTTGGACACTCCCACCACCAATGGACAAGCAAACTATGGATCAACGGGACACCACTGGATCCATGGTGGTGACTATCTCTTCCAACTTTATCCCGACTGCTTGCTAGATTTCCTTCTTTTCTATCCTTTCTTCCTTTTCCTATCCTCTTTTCTTATCAACACTGTTTCAATAAACTTTCCTGATTGGTGGCATTTGACCTTGTTTGCATCTTCATCCCTCTCCGGGTGTAACATCAAATCCCTCTGGCTCGGGCTGTGCCAGGCCGGAACAGTCCAGGTAGACAACATCCACAGCCTTTTCCTCATCCACTAGGATGAGGGAAATGCCCTTTCTCCACATATCCAATATTTCTCTGATTGTTGTGTAAATAGGGTAATATAATCCTCAAATAAATCTTAAATGTAAACTATTTTGTGCAAAAGGGTTAGCATGTGCTGGTTCTGATTGTCTAGGTAAACCAGTAAGGCTCAGACCCAGATTAAATGACTCAAAGCAATTAGGATCTCATAGGCCCATAGTGGAAACCAAAATTTTACAATTATCTTTAGTTTGATTATGGCTTCCTACAGAATACCAAGTTAATCTATCTGTAAATATGCACATTGTTTTGGAGTTTTCAGAGCCTGATAAACTCCATCCCAGAACAAATCTACAATGTGATGTCTCATAATGGGTTTCGTGTAAGGATTTTTTAAACTGTGGAGTGGCTGGAAGAAAACGGGCATATTATGAGCAATCCAGACCGAATAACTTGGTTGTAATAACAGGCCGCAGCCCTAGCAAGCTGCAGGTGTTGTGAAGGACATATGCAAGGCCAAGGGAGACAAAGAAACTGTATTCACAGAGAGATAAGAGAGTTGGACAGAAAGATGAGAAAAAACAGGATGCCTGCACAAGGGGGGAGCAGTGTGTGGGCACCACACTGGGACCAATCAAATGGAGTGTGATGCCGCGTGGATGACAGCTAAGTGGCATAAAAGACGCGCAATTTGGGAATAAAGGGAGGACGACATCTTATCTATACACTAACAGTTCTGCCAAGTCAGCCTTGTTTCTCTACAAGGTCAACTTATTTTCGTCCCTTACATATCAGCTCTATGTCACTAACTTAATCCTGCTATGATTAATATTAATGAATGCTTTATCTCTTTCAAAGGACAGTTAGAGATTTCTGTGAAATTACTCAGTTGCTAATGAGAGAGATGATTTAATGATGGGTCAATTTAAGCTCCAGTAGAGTACTTGCCATTTCATGTCATAAGCTGCTATAACTGGCATTCTGCCTTCTCACTTCAGCAAAATAGGTTGCATGCTGAGTAAAGAAGGCGGAACAATACTTTAAACCCTTCTCTATCAGCACAGATCTAGGAAGATGGAGTTGACTATATTGCATTATTGTTGTCATTTGTCTCTTCTTGAAAGCTGTAGGAAGTTTTGTCTGGAAGTTTCAAAGTTTCATCTGGTAAGCTTTACACTTTAGGCAGTTTTTAGGAGCCATTTCTGAGTGTTCACTTCTCCCACAGTGGCTGGCCAAAGAGGCTAGCTCCTCCAGGTACAGAAGTGGCAGGGAAGCAACGACCAGTCCAGCAAAGCTGGCAGCCACCAAAGCCCGTCAGTGATGGGTCACAGGGAAATTCAAATTGTAACTGTGCAGCAGTGGTAATTCCTGACCAAGGAATGATCTGGCATGGAGGGCAAGAAGGCTCAACTGCAGAAGTGGTTAAACTGGCTGAAAGCATGTATGCCAGAGATAGAAGGATCCCTGTAAGAGAGTGAAGTTTCCCTGGGTGATGAGATAAGAAACAGTCTCAGCATTGTCTTGTAGCTGCTGCCACCAAAATCGGGAATAAAACTCCTTAACACCAACATAGCATTAAGAAGCAGGCATAATTTATTGTGGCACCGTGGCACCGGATGCGGGGGGGGGGAGTGTTTCACCTAATGCACATGCTGAACTGTTTCACGGGTCTCATTTTATGTTACACAGCTATACATATTCATTACATTTATCGGAATTATTTGCATATGTATGAGTCTTCACATCTGGTCAGTTATGCCTCCAGGTGGTCTTCCCGATGGTCATCTCCTCTTCACCCCGTTTTTTGCCCCATGACTCCACCTAGGTTCTTGTACATATTCCCCCCCTACTTAGCACTCCTTCACAAACTCCAGAACCAGCTCAGCTTGTTTTTTCTGCTGCAGACCCTCTCTTATCATTATCTGTTCTTTGTTTCCCGAGATTGACTACCTTGATTAGAAGTCCTTGCAGTCATCAGTTTCGACAACTTGAGATGGTGTGTACTTGACCTAAATTTTGTGTTCTTGTTCAATTAAATCAGAGTTTGGTAACTGGGGAGTTTAGGCAACACTGTCCTGGAATGGGAGTGCTAGGGGGCTACCTTTGGGCAGCAAAGCTGAGCTGGGGGATGGACCCAAGGCCGGGCTGAGACACCCCTTGCAACTACTCATGGGATTGGTGCTGGTGAGAGTGTATATAAGGAATCAGCCTATGATGGTAGGACTCTACCCAATGCATTGCTCATTAATTATTTTTTTTTATATTTAAGCACAAACGTGTGTTTAATTCACCTCAAGGGGTACCATAAAAATTCCCTAACATGGGCGAGGGGAGACAATGCTTGCTCTCTGTTCCCTTCTTGGGAGCCTGACCATGCTCTGTACAGAGTTGTCACCAACAGCTGAATGTTAACAAGTGTGTGAAGAAAGAGAGGGCATAATACATTCAGTTCTTTCTAATTTGTGTTGTGGAGCCAGCTGGTCAGTGGGGGATTCAGAAGCTTGTAGAACTGGCCCAGCTCTGAGGACTGGCTCATTTGTCAATGTTTAAAATCTTGTCAGTACAAACCCAAATGTAATCTTTGTGGCCATGTGAGAGGCTCAGCTTCAGCCAAGGGTATGTAAGCAGCCTAAGTCAAGAGTAGGCTAGCCTCTGTCTGGGACAGGGTGATGGGAGGGATGGCAGAGCACTGCCAAATCAAGCCTTCACCTGCAGGGATACCTAAATTCTGTATTCACATCCATAATAACATTAAATCTCCATTTAGGAAGGAGTCTGCCCTGACACTTGTATCTTCTGGGCTCTGCAAAATGTATGGTTTTGAGTTGCATGGCTTGATTTGTTTGTTACCTTAGTGCCTAGTGCAGAAATTTCTTTCTGCTGATTTATGTAATCCTCTGATTTGGACACTGCAAGGGTCCCCCATTCAGATCACACAAGCCACCCTAGCAGATAGCGCTGGGTTTGCTTTAGGTTAACACTGATTGTCCATGGCCAGCAACTGAACTACGCTGATTTGTTGTGAGCAAAGCACATTGACAGAACAGTCTGGAGAAGTCTGATCTGACACAGCCTGCACAAAAGCCCAGCCAGCAGTGAACCTCTACTCAAGCTGATGAGACTCTAGTTCCTTTAGTGCTCTTTAATGTAACTTAAAGTAGGCAAATCTACTTTACAAAACCCAGAAAAAAGCACCCAGCTTTCTGAGGTCATTCATTGCTAAATTAAAGCAGCAAGGGCAGGTTATAACTGGTTATTTCAGTAAGTAATGAAAGCATCTCAGAGAGAGTGCTGATCATTATGTTACCGAAATCTCAGAATGAAGAACTTATCAACACCAATGTGATGCAGATAAGCAGACACTTCTTTATTGACGGCTGGGTGTGTGAGTACTCTCACGATCAACGCACACCAAGTTTCAAAATCATACACCATATATAGAACTTATTCATACATATTCATTAAGTATTCATGCATAATCATAATACTTCCCGAAAATCATTAACATACCCTCCTCCCATATCCGATTCTGCGCAGTAACGGTTAGAAAGGTCCAGAAATGGGTCTGGGGTACGATTTGGGTAGGTGGTATATGAGTCGGTTGTCGCGATCTCCCTCTGCCGGAATTACCTTTTACTAAAGTTCACGGTTTCTTGGCAGGTAACTACAAGTTGTTCCAATCGACTCTCCCCAGCTCCCATTAATTCTATATTCTGACATTTCAATACACTTTCTACATACAGAAGACTAGTCAAATACAAAGAAATCTGTAAAATCCCAAATTTGTTACCTAAGTTTTAAACAATGATTCTAGCCCATTCTTCTGGCCTTGGTACAGGGCTGTACAAAGGATTTCATAGCAGCTTTTGCTGTGCAACTACAAGTTTCATTAAAATATATTTCTTATTCCAAATGATTTTGTAAAATCAAATAAAGTCAATTAATTCTAACTTATTAGCAGATCTGTAACAATTAAGAGTCCAATAAAAGTTCTGGTCAAAGCCAGGACAACCTGTTCTCTTCCCTGAAACAGTGGCTGATTGCTGCAGACAATTTCAACTTTCCGAAATTGCTAGCTGCCAGTATACAGCATGTGCTGATACAAAGCTTTTTTTAGAAACTGATGTGACTACAATAGCATAGGATATTTTCTGCATAGAAATAGAGAAAGCATGCTGCAAGGACATAATAGCAGTGCATAGCATTCATGTTTACAATAACAAACTTGCCCATTTGTTCACTCGCTTGCTCTTCTCCCTCCTGGTCAGAATCTGTGAAACTGGGTTTATACAGAGTCTGTGCTGGCCTTGTGAGCACAGGTGGTGGTATGATGCTGCAAGAGGGGAAACTGAGTATGTAGAGCTTGTGTGGATGTCAAGTGCCTGAAACACACCCCCCCCTTCTGCTGTGTAGGTAGCACTGGCAATAAAAGGAAGAGCACCTAATGTGCTTGTTTACTGCATCTACGCTGCTATTTCCAACTGAATGATTCCTGCTGTGTTCCTGAGGGAGATCAATGCCACCCTTTTTTCTGCAAATCATTAACTGAGATAATCTTTAGTCTAAGCTAATAAGCTTATTTACTAAAGCTAATAAGCTTTAGTATCTACATTTCAGCAGGGCTGAATCCCATCATGCAAGTAGGTTTATAATCAGCACTGTGATAGCTGCCATCTCACCAAGTATGTCAGTGGCTGTGCTGGGGACTGCTGTGGCCAAAACTGCATTTCTTTCCATCCCAAGATACAAACCAAAAAATTGCTGCTGATAGTTTCTTCTTCTTTGGGCTGTCATCAAAGGGAATGGTGTCCTTTTTCCTAAGAGTGTGAGTCTTCTGAGTATCTGAGGCCCCAAAGGTTAAATCCCAGGACTCATGCATGTGTGATAGCTGTCCTCTTTGTCAGCACTTTTAAATTGAGGATCACCAGAGTTTAAAGAAAAGGATCCCCTATGCGATGGGATCACAAGGCACACATGAAAGGCTTGGTGACATACCTGAAATGTGAAGGGGCTGCAGGGAGAGTTATCCTGGCTGATGAGTAAAGACAGAGAGATTCAAACTTCAGCTGACTTGGGAAGTGTGGCTGAGAGAGGGCAGGGGCAAGGGCCAGGGCACTTGCCAGGAAAACTCCTGCTGCCTCCATGATCATCTGAGCCCAAGTCTCTGTATGGACGCACTGAGTCAACCCAAGGCCTCATCTTTGGGCCATCTTGGAAGATCCTGTGATTGGCATGCAGCCATCTTATGGCAAGCCCTCTTGCTACGGACCAATGATGGATTCACATCTAAGCAGCTAATAATGCTGTCCTGGGAGTGCTGCGGCCACTTCTTCAGATGAGTAAGAGGGAATGACTGCATGGATGGTGGTTCTTTCATTGAGATGATGTGTGAAATGGAAGCTGCTGGTGCCTATCCAGCTGGAAAGTTGTTTGGGTTTTGTTTGTCTGTTTTAAACCTTCGAAATATATATATATAAGCATAGGGGATGACCTTAGGACTACTTTAGTAAGATGGATTCTAATGTCCAAGGCTGTATGTGAGTAAATTTTAAGCGTTGTCGTGGTTTAACCCTGGCCAGCAACAAAGCACCACGCAGACACTTGCTCATTCCCCCAAAGTGGGATGGGGGAGAGAATCGGAAGAGTAAAAGTGAGAAAACTCATGGGTTGAGATAAATACATTTTAACAGGTAAAGCAAAAGCTACACATGCAAGCAAAGCAAAACAAGGAAATCATTCCCCATTTCCCATCAGCAGGCAGATGTTCAGCCATCTCCTGGAAAGTAGGGCTCCATCAACATAACAGTTACTTGGGAAGACAAATGCCATCACTCCAAATGTCCACCTTGCTTTCTACTTCCTGTAGCTTATATACTGACCATGATGTCATATGTTATGGAATATCCCTTTGGCTAGTTTGGGTCAGCTGTCCTGGCTGTGTCCCCTCCCAATTTCCAGTGCCCCTCCAGCCCTCTCGCTGGAAGGGCCCTAGAAACCTAAAAGTCTTTGATTTACTATAAACATTATCTAGCAACAACTAAAAACATCAGTGTGCTATCAACATTGTTCTCACATCATAGCCAAAACACAGCACTGCGCCAGCTACTAAGAAAATTAACTCTATCCCAGCTGAAACCAGGACAGTATCCACTCCTTATGCCATACCATTTACATCATGCCACGCTTGGCAATACAACCTCATTAACCATCATCACCCTTCCTGTCCTTTGATATAATACACAGACATCATTCCCCTAGTCTATGCACCACCCCTCTAAAACTGTCTATAAAATGTCCACAAAATGTCCATTGAATTCATTTAGTCCATAAACACGATCTCTTATGGTGGTCACTCAGGAGAAGAGAGGTTGTGTGTTATATGGGGTTATCAGGCACCAAAGCCAGCTCAGGTCATGTCACTGCTGCACTTGCACTGCTTCTTGTAAGGCTTGTCCTCCAATGGTTCAGGTGGTTGCTGCTATAGTCATTCCTATAACGTGAAACTCAAATCATGGGTTACAACAATTTAAAGGTATATCCATTAAAATCTCCACACCTGGTCCCTTTAGACCAGCCCGTAGGTTTTAACATTGCAATGAACTCCTCCCCTTGCCTCTGCTCCGACTTGGACTTATCCACAGACTGCAGTCCCTACTATAGCAAACTATAGTAAAGGTACCAGCTGAGAAGCAAAAAGCCCACCGACCAAAAGGATGTGGCAGAGGCTCTTCACCTCTATGTTAGTATGCCCCCACCAGGAGGGCTGGGGATAGTGCTGGGGACTTTATCACATCTTGTTGCAACTGTGAGAGCAGATATGTTCCCAGGCTTGTTGGGGGAAAGAGGACATACAGCAAATCTTGTGTCCCTAAGAAAGACAGAACATTTATTGAAGGAAGCCATTTGTGCAGAATGGCTGCAGATTTAATATCAATCGATAATTCAAATCAGTGCCCTAGGCTATTAAAATACTCTTAAACACAGTACTGATGGACAGGTCTGCCTAAAACGAAGTCTAAGCTAAACCTTACCTCAAAATTAGTCTTTTCAGGTATATTGGTTTACATGGTGTCATGGTTTAACCCCAGCTGCCAACCAAGTACCATGCAGCTGCTTGCTTACTCCCCCCCACCCAGAGGGATGGGAAGGAGGATCCCAAAAGGAATGTAAAACTCAAGGGTTGAGATAAGAAGAATTTAATAGGTAAAGCAAAAGACGCGCATGCAAGCAAAGCAAAGGAAAGAATTCATTCACCACTTCCCATGGGCAGGCAGGTATTCGGCCATCCCCAGAAAGCAGGGCTCCATCACGTGTAGTGGTTACTCGGGAAGACAAACGCCATAATGACTGATGTCCCCACCTTCCTTCTTCTTCCCCCAGTTTATATACTCAGCATGATGTCATATGGTATGGAATACCTCTTTGGCTAGCTTGGGTCACCTGTCCTGGCTTTGTCCCCTCCCAATTTCCCATACCCCTCCAGCCCTCTCGCTGGCAGGGCCCAAGGAACTGAAAAGTCCTTGGTTTAGTATAAACATTACCCAGCAACAACTAAAAGCATCAGTGTGCTATCAACATTGTTCTCACATCATAGCCAAAACACAGCACTGTACTATCTACTAAGAAGAAAATTAACTCTATCCCAGCTGAAACCAGGACACATGGGAAGCTTTTGGTAGCAGGAGTCTGCGGGGGTGTCTTGTGAGATAAAAGTCGGTGCCAGATTGCTCCAAGACAAACCCTCTACTGGCCAAGGCTGAGCCAATCAGCGATGGTGGTAGCACCTCCTGATAACACATTTAAGAAAGGGTAAAAAAATGTTGCACAACAGCATCTGGGAGAGAAGAGTGAGAGAAAAAGCTACGTAGATACCAAGGTCAGTGAAGAAGGAGAGGGAGGAGGTTCTCCTAGTGCCAGAGCAGATTCACCTGCAGCCTGTGGTGAAGACAATGGTGACTCGGGTTGCCTTCCTGCAGCCCATGGAGGTCCATAGTGGAGCAGATATCCACCCTGCAGCTTGTGGAGAAACCATGCTGAAGCAGGCTCTTGGCAGGACCTGTGGCCCCATGGAGAGGAGCCCACAGAGGATCAGGTTTTCTGGCAGGACTGTGGCCCCGCAGGGGGCCCACGCTGAAGCAGTCTGTTCCTGAAGGTCTGTACCCCATGGAAAGGACCCATGCTAAAGCAGTTTGTGAAGAATTGCAGCCCGTAGGAAGGACTCACAATGGAGAAATTTGTGAAGGATTGTCTCCCGTGGGAGAGACCCCACACTGGAGCAGGGGAAGAGTGTGAGGAGGAAGGAGTGGTAGAGACAAAGTGTGATGAACTGACTGCAACCCCCATTCCCCCTTTGCCTCTCATGGGGAGGGGGTAGAGAAATCAGGAGTGAAGCTGAGCCTGGGAGGAAAGGAGGGGTGTTAGGAAGGTGTTTTTTAGATTTTTTCTTATTTCTCATTATCCCACTCTAGTTTGATTGGTAACAAATTAAATTAATTTCCCTGAGCTGAGTCTGTTTTGCTTCTGATGGTAAATACTGAGTGCTCTCCCTGTCGTTATCTTGACCCGTGAGCCTTTTGTTCTGTTTTTTCTCCAATCCAGTTGAGGAGGGGGAGTGATACAGCAGCTTGGTGGGCACCTGGTGGCTAGCCGAAGTCAACCAACCACATCATGAGGTTTATAAAGCTACCTAGTATTTTGTTTTCTGCTCTTCTCCTGGCTGCATTTCTCATGTCTCCTTATGCTTATTCACGTATATGCAGCAGAATTCCAGGATCCACAAGCACATCTAGCAAAAAACAGCTTTATGATGACTTTTCATTTAGAACAGGATTGGTGCCCCACCAGCTCAGTCTGGGGCTCGTGACTGAACATCCCTGAGAGGCAATGTTAGGCAATCCCTGCAGGAATCAGTGTTGGGCCTGGGAGAAGGCTTTTCCCAAGGCCTCCAGGGTATGCTTGTGCCAGCTGAAGTGCCCCCTGAGCCAGGATATAGTAAAGTTTTGCAAAGTGTTTGAACTTTACTTGTGGGAGAGGAGGATGGAGAATGTCTGATCAGGCAGGAGATGAGAGAACAGCTGGGTACTGTGAAGGAGAGTAAGAAAGATAAACATGGTGTCCTGGTTTCAGCTGGGATAGAGTTAATTTTCTTCTTAGTAGATAGTACAGTGCTGTGTTTTGGCTATGATGTGAGAACAATGTTGATAGCACACTGATGCTTTTAGTTGTTGCTGGGTAATGTTTATACTAAACCAAGGACTTTTCAGTTCCTTGGGCCCTGCCAGCGAGAGGGCTGGAGGGGTATGGGAAATTGGGAGGGGACAAAGCCAGGACAGGTGACCCAAGCTAGCCAAAGAGGTATTCCATACCACATGACATCATGCTGAGTATATAAACTGGGGGAAGAAGAAGGAAGGTGGGGAAATCCGGCATGATGGCATTTGTCTTCCTGAGGAACCTATACACGTGATGGAGCCCTGCTTTCCTGGGGATGGCTGAACACCTGCCTGCCGATGGAAAGTAGTGAATGAATTCCTTGTTTTGCTTTGCTTGCGTGCACGGCTTTTGCTTTACACTTTTCTTTTCCCCACCTTTCCATCCTAATTGTTATTATTATTATTGTTATTGCTATTATTGCTGTTCTTACCTCTTTATTCTGTTTAAATTATTAAATTGTTCTTATCTCAACCCTTGACTTCTACATTTCTTTCCAATTCTCTCCCCCATCCCTCTGGGTGAGGGGGAATGAGCAAGCGACTGCGTGGTACTTGGTTGCCGGCTGGGGTTAGTAGCAAAAAGGTGTCTGCATGCTTGTAGTGATATATAGCTATGTAACTGCATGAATGGCTTCTGCCCTGAGCCTGGTGGTACATACAGCTGGAATTTGTATCTGGGGTCAGAGATATAAATATGAGCTTCTCTGTACAATAAAGTGTCTCTGGTTGCACCACTACCTGAGTCCGTGCCTTTGTACACCAGAAATGGCACCCCACATTGGGGCTTGAGTAGGAGGCTCACAGAGCCTGAACCGGTGGCGTAGCCCGACTGAACCAGGATTCGTGGAAATTCTGTGCACCCATCACCTACAAATAAGGTGAGCAGTCGGGAACAATGGGAGGAAAGTTATCCCAAGATCAACAGCGCAGCCTGGACGTATTGCGACGGCTCCTTGCAGCTCAGCAATGAGCTGTGACGGGTCTGCAGACAGTGACTCTGTTAAAATGGACCCATGACAAAGTGCCGGACTTTCCACCTCATGGCGCTTTGCAAATTCCTGCCTGGCAAGCAGTCATCAGGCAATTGTATGATGCTGCCATGGAGGGGACACCGTGGCGGGAATGCATCTAGCAAATTGGTGGCAAATTCTGGCTACTCTTCGCCAAGTGTCTAACAGAGTACTAACAGTGCTAATCCAGGGGAGGCTGTAAATTGCACCAACAGCGCGAGCACTGAACCAGGGGAGGCTGTAAATTCCACTGACAGCGCTGAGGAGATTGAGGCATGGACTCCTGAATTTGACCAGAAGACACTTTATTAGTCCAAAAACCATGCTTATATATCCTTGTTTGCTGTTCACGCGCAACGTACTAAAATATCATTGGTTAATTAATACTGTTCACACACTACTTGACTACATATAATTGATTAATTACTAAGTTACAAACACATTGAACTTGTTGCATTTTTTTTTCTCTCTTCTTTCTTATCTCTGTAAGTTTCATGTTCTCAGCCAGCTGCTGACATGGCATCGTGTATCCACTCCAGCCTCGCTTCATATCCCATTTGTCTTCTGGGCGTTCAGCCAACCTTATCTTATTTTCTTTCTTCTTTTAGCTTTCAAAGTCCTTCACAGGCATCGTGGCCTCCAGCACTTGCCATAAAGCTCTCTACAATTCCCCCTTCTTTATTTTTAACAGAAACAACATACAGGTTAAACTGCTTTGAATCACAGCTCTTATACAATTCAACATACAGGGAATAATCATCAATACAACTACAATTATCAATAACAACATTCCTCCGTGTATTGTAAGCTCCTGCAACCATCTGGTGATTCCCCATAACTTAAAAAGATTCCGCAACCAATCTCCCGATAGTTCATGCTGTAAGTCCTTTGACATGTCCTTCAATTTGTTTGTAAATGACTGAATCGACTCCAAATGGTCCAAAAGATTCATATAGCACTTTCCTTAGCACTGTTCACTATAGGCTACTCTACTATTCATGCTGTTTCCTTACCTTCTAGAGGTGAGATCACATTCCTCCTTTCTTTCTGTCTCATCCTGGTGTCTTCTCATACTCCCTCAAAGTTATTTAACTCTTTGCTGCAGGATCTCAGCTGCACATAGTCAAAGCAAGGCCACAGATGCACATTATCAATGTCAAAACAACCCACTGTCTCCATTCCGTACAATTCTACAATTCCCCCTTTTTGGTTTTGTTTTGTTTTTTTTTTTTTTTTCCAAAAGGTTGCTTTAACATGTTATGGACTGCTCATTCTTTTTTTTTTTCTCATCACTTAATTACCAATTTTAGCCTTATTTTATGTGTACATTTGTACATTTCAATCAGCTTCACAAAATGTAAAACTTTTGTTATCAGCGCATTTCATACGGAGTTCAACGTATAGGTTTATGATTGTTTATAAGAACATGCAATAAGCTATGGAAATTTTATGAAAAGATTTTATCAGAAACTTCTAATCAAATAAATGAACTTGAGAAATTGTGTTTAACTTGAAAATTCTATATATAAGCTGTTAAGAAACATTTTATATCCTAAAAAAAAGATAAAACCTACTTAAAAGCTCTTGAAATCTTGCACTTCGGTGAGTGTTCCACTGTGCCTCCATTCTAAAGCATGGAAGTGGAAATTGTGTAGAACAAAGTTTTACTTGAAATAATTGTTCAACTGTTATTGCTGCTTTTCAAAGAACCTGAAAGCATACAATGAAAACTTAGAACTAAACAAACAGCTGAACGGACACCTTTAGGTTGTTGCTAGAATTAAATGTAGAAGTTAACTATAAAACTTTCTAAAAATGTTCCAGTTGCTTTGTGCTGGTTGTTTGTTGTTGGTTTTTTTTAAATATATATATATATATATATAACTATATGTTGAGGCAGAAGGCTCAGACACAACTTATATGACCAACGTGATCAAGTTAGTGCCACTTTATTAAGGGATACACAGCAATTTATACTCTACAGGTGCCATTAATAGACCCACACCAATTTATACCCCCAGCTAAAAATACACAAGCTATGCAGGCTTTGTTATGTAAAAGGTGATAGATTAAAACTACTCGTTCACACTCTTCCACCTCCCCTATGATTGGTCCCGGTGTGGTGCCCACACGCTGCCCCCCCCTTGTGCGGGCATCCTGTTTTTTCTCATCTTTCTGTCCAACTCTCTTATCTCTCTGTGAATACACAGTACCTTTGTCTCCCTTGGCCTTGCATATGTCCTTCATAACACCTGCAGCTTGTTATAGCTTTGGCCTACTCGGCCTGCTATTACAACAAAGTTACTTGGTCTGGATTGCTCATAATATGCCCATTTTCTTCTAGCCACTCCACAACTATACACAAACAGAGAAATAAAAATTGACTTAAAAAAAAAAAAAAGATAATAGCATACAGTATTTACAGCTTAGTCACCTTTTTTTTTTTTTTTTTTTTTTTTTTTAATGAAACCAGAGACACTTTACCGTAACAGAGAAGCCCATATTTACATCTCTGAGCCCGGAAACAAATCGCAGCTGCATGCACCACCAGGCTCAGGGCAGAAATCATTCATGCAGTTACACAGCTATATATCACTACAAGCATGCAGACACCTATTTATCACTAGATAACCATGTTCATCTTTCCTATTCTCCTTCACAATACCTAGCTGTTCTCTCATCTCTTCTTAGGTCAGACATTCTCCATCTTCCTCTCCTATATCTCTCTTCAGACATTCTCTATCCTCCTCTTTTTTGCTTGTTAATTGCGACAAGGCAAAGGTTGTATGTATCTGGGTGACCATGACCTGATTCATGTTACAGTCAACTAAACGCTGAATACAGGAAAAAAGGCATGGGAGATATAAGGCAAACAGCAATAAAGTGGTTAAGGCAATTATAATAAGTCCTGCAATACTTTTGATCCAAGGCCCAAAGGTTCCCAGCCATGAGAAGAGACCAAAGGCATCCCACCCCTGGCTCTGCTGCAGATCTTTGTTTAAGGCTTTTAAGTTTTGTATGCTTTTGTGAATTGATTCAGAGTGGTCACTCAGATTCACATAACACATCCTATAAAAGTCTTCACACGCGTGTCCCTGTGCTAATAATAAAAATCAATAGCAACTTGGTTCTGTAGCAAGATATGACGGACAGAATCAACATCTATTAATAACCCAGAAAAAAATAAAGAGTATTTGTAGTATTACTTTCTTTAGCAAGCTATCAGCCTAATTTACTAAGCAAATTAAGAGCATGTACTATTCTCACAGAAGAGATTAGAAAACCAAAAATGTGTTTATGCTGCATTCCAGAACTCAGCCTGAGAGTTATAGTCTGCTGTGAGTTCTGGGTTATAATCATTTGGCACATGTTGGGGTTGCGATTGTGAAAGTTGCTTGTTTGCAATTTCATTGGCATTATCATAGCTAGTTGTTTTAAAAGCTTCCTCATTCTCAACTTACTGTTGCAAAATATTCTGAAGCCTATCAATAAAGTTAGTATATGACTCTCTAGGACCCTGCAAGACTGTGGCGAGACTCCCGCATCCTGACTGCCTTAATAGCCATCTCCTTCGTTTGCAATAGTTTGTCCCTGGGTCACGACAGAGGGAAGACACAGTCACTCGATGTGAGTGATCAGCTGACTTCGTTTATTGTGCCTTACAGTCACTTTTTATGCCTTGTTATAATTAGCTCATACATATTACAAAAGTTAAGCTCATTATTGGTTAGTTGCCTAAATACCAAGCCTGCCCCTAGTTTCTCTTCTGTAGTTATCTGTTCCCACCTGCAACATTCTTTTCCCACCAAAATCTTCCTGTTATTGTGTAACAAGAACAGCCAAGGATAGTGTATTTTTGCTTTACTTCAGATAAGCTGAGAGCGATGTGCATTTTTGTCCAGCCAGCTGGACTATGTCTATGTGACCTTTTTCAGCTAGCCAGTTATCCACACCTGGGATACCTTGCCTGAGTCACAGAATCGGCACAATTATTTTCTCCAGCCAACTGCTCATAGTTAACGGCAATTCCCCAATTAAGGTTTTCAATCAAGGCTACTACACATAGCTCACAAAAATCATATAACCACATCATATACTGCGTCAGAGTTAGTACCATACAAAGCAATGACTTCCAATCATGAAGTGTGAGTGTATAAGGCTCTGCCATCACTTCAAGAAGGGACATAGCAAATGTACTATGAATCCTCCCTTCCCGCACTGCTTTGCTTAACTCTTTAACAGCCTCATATTGCACAGGCTGCCACTCTGGAGGTTGATTTGTCTGACAAAATACTGAACATGCCATAGCGACTCCCAAATCACCTCGCTTAAGCACTTCCCACTTGCATTCCTGCTACCGATCCCTCAGACCCCCTTTCACCCTCCCCAAAAATACAGTCAATGCATCGGGGCGGGGGAGGAAAAAGGTCTGGGTCCTTTTCTGGATCTATAGGACCTGCAACAAAAGGTTTCTCAGTGTCAATGGAATCATTGTTCGAATTGTCCTGTTCCCGCGCTTGGTCCTGTGTTGTGAGGGTTGCTGCAATCAGTGACAGGAGCTTTGGGGGCCGAGGAGGTATGGATGGAGTTGCAATCGTTGACGGTGTGTTGAGAAGAATTGCACTGTTGGTGGAATTTACAGCTTCCCCTGGTTTAGCACTCGCACTGTTGGTGGAATTGACAGCCTCCCCTGGTTTAGCACTATTAGTAGGATTAGTCCTCACTTGGCAGAAAGTAGTCAGAATTTGCCACCAAGGTCCTAAATGCATTCCCGACGCGGAGTTCCCCTCCGCAGCAGCATCATACAATCGTCTGCTGACCACTTGCCAGGCAGGAATTTGCAAAGTGCCATCAGGCGGAAAGTCTGGCACTTTGTCACGGATCCATTCTAACAGAGTCACTAGCTGCGGACCCATCATCACATTCTCTAATAAAGTTTGTGTAAAAGGGAAATATAGTCCATTTTGCACTACAGTTTTCCATAGTTCTTTAATCATATCCCAATGAAATGACTGATATTGACCTGGGTGTCTATCTTGTAATATCATGGGAAACGTGTGCGCTCCCTCTTTCATACTTTCTAAGTGCATTCTCCTCCACCCATCTTTAATCATTTTCATTATCACTACTGCTTTCCTTATTAGCACTCTGCTGCACCACTCGCTTCTTCCTTACTTTTGACTGTTCCTTTTTTAATTGCAAATCCTCCAACTGTAAATTCAACAAATTTTCATCTTGTTCATCCTCATCTGAGTCCTCTAACTCTGCTCCTGCTAGTTCATCAGAAATATGCTCAGTTTCAGCTTTACTCTCACTCTGCTCCATCTGCTGAGCAACATCTTGTTTTATTACACTGGCTTCCTGCCCTTCCTCAGTCTCCGACCAAGCCTCCTTAGCAATACCTACAAGCTGTTTTTCTGCACGCATCTCTTTCAAAGTCTCGAGCACTAATCTCCAAGTTGTCATAACTTTGGTAGCAGTTAAGTCTCCTTGAGATGCTTTTTCCCAAATTTGCTCTCCTGCTGACTCCCACATTCTAACACCAATTATTTATGTTGAGGTAGCTGAGGTGCCTTGGCTCTTTAACCAGGCTAGCAACAGTCTCAAATTACTTTTCTCATATACAATTCCTCTTTTGTGCAAAATATGCTTAATATACTTTTTTACTCTGCAGACATATGGGATCCCATTTTCTAAAGTTTCTAAAGTTTCTTAAAATTTCTTAAAATTTTTAAAAACTCTAGAGCTTCTTGGCTGCTCGTCTGTCTCAAACTGTACAGGTTTCTAAAGCTTCTTAAAATTTCTTCAAATATTTAAAACTCTCTAAAGTTTCTTGGCTGTTCACCTGTCTAGATGCGTACAGGTGTTATCCCTGAGGTTTAGGTTGTCCGCCTGATCCAGCCAGCATGACGATCGTTCAGCCAAGACATCTCCGCCAGAACGCAGCCCTCTTCCACGAGCTGTCGTTTTTATTGACCAGTCCCATCCTTATCCTTCCAAGGTCTCGGAACTCTACCATCGGGGTCACCATTTGAGGAGATTAAGACACAGACTCCTGAATCTGACCAGAAGACCTTTTATTAGTCCAAAACCCATGCTTATATATCCTCGTTTGTTGTTCATGCGTAACGTACTAAAATATCATTTGTTAATTAATACTGTTCACACACTACTTGACTACATATATTTGGTTAATTACTAAGTTACAAACACGCTGAACTTCTTGCATTTTTTTTTCTCTCTTCTTTCTTATCTCTGTGAGTTTCATGTTCTCAGCCAGCTGCCGACGTGGCATCATGCATCCACTCCAGCCTCACTTCATATCCTATTTGTCTTCCAAGCGTTCAGCCAGCCTTATCTTGTTCTCTTTCTTCTTTTAGCCTTCAAGGTCCTTCACAGGCATCGTGGCCTCCAGCACTTGCTATAAAGCTCTCTACACAGTGCAGCTCTTCTCAACACACCATCAACATTGGTGACTCCATCCGTACCTCCTCGGCCCCCAAAGCTCCTGTCACTGATTGCAGCAACCCTCACAACACAGGACCAAGCGCGGGAACAGGACAATTCGAACAATGATTCCATTGACACTGAGAAACCTTTTGTTGCAGGTCCTATAGATCCGGAAAAGGACCCAGACCTTTTTCCTCCCCCGCCCCGATGCATTGACTGTATTTTTGGGGAGGGTGAAAGGGGGTCTGAGGGATCGGTAGCAGGAATGCAAGTGGGAAGTGCTTAAGCGAGGTGATTTGGGAGTCGCTATGGCATGTTCAGTATTTTGTCAGACAAATCAACCTCCAGAGTGGCAGCCTGTGCAATATGAGGCTGTTAAAGAGTTAAGCAAAGCAGTGCGGGAAGGGAGGATTCATAGTACATTTGCTATGTCCCTTCTTGAAGTGATGGCAGAGCCTTATACACTCACACTTCATGATTGGAAGTCATTGCTTTGTATGGTACTAACTCTGACGCAGTATATGATGTGGTTATATGATTTTTGTGAGCTATGTGTAGTAGCCTTGATTGAAAACCTTAATTGGGGAATTGCCGTTAACTATGAGCAGTTGGCTGGAGAAAATAATTGTGCCGATTCTGTGACTCAGGCAAGGTATCCCAGGTGTGGATAACTGGCTAGCTGAAAAAGGTCACATAGACATAGTCCAGCTGGCTGGACAAAAATGCACATCGCTCTCAGCTTATCTGAAGTAAAGCAAAAATACACTATCCTTGGCTGTTCTTGTTACACAATAACAGGAAGATTTTGGTGGGAAAAGAATGTTGCAGGTGGGAACAGATAACTACAGAAGAGAAACTAGGGGCAGGCTTGGTATTTAGGCAACTAACCAATAATGAGCTTAACTTTTGTAATATGTATGAGCTAATTATAACAAGGCATAAAAAGTGACTGTAAGGCACAATAAACGAAGTCAGCTGATCACTCACATCGAGTGACTGTGTCTTCCCTCTGTCGTGACCCAGGGACAACTATTTGCAAACGAAGGAGATGGCTATTAAGGCAGTCAGGATGCGGGAGTCTCGCCACAGTCTTGCAGGGTCCTAGAGAGTCATATACTAACTTTATTGATAGGCTTCAGAATATTTTGCAACAGTAAGTTGAGAATGAGGAAGCTTTTAAAACAACTAGCTATGATAATGCCAATGAAAATTGCAAACAAGCAACTTTCACAATCGCAACCCCAACATGTGCCAAATGATTATAACCCAGAACTCACAGCAGACTATAACTCTCAGGCTGAGTTCTGGAATGCAGCATAACACATTTTTGGTTTTCTAATCTCTTCTGTGAGAATAGTACATGCTCTTAATTTGCTTAGTAAATTAGGCTGATAGCTTGCTAAAGAAAGTAATACTACAAATACTCTTTATTTTTTTCTGGGTTATTAATAGATGTTGATTCTGTCCGTCATATCTTGCTACAGAACCAAGTTGCTATTGATTTTTATTATTAGCACAGGGACACGCGTGTGAAGACTTTTATAGGATGTGTTATGTGAATCTGAGTGACCACTCTGAATCAATTCACAAAAGCATACAAAACTTAAAAGCCTTAAACAAAGATCTGCAGCAGAGCCAGGGGTGGGATGCCTTTGGTCTCTTCTCATGGCTGGGAACCTTTGGGCCTTGGATCAAAAGTATTGCAGGACTTATTATAATTGCCTTAACCACTTTATTGCTGTTTGCCTTATATCTCCCATGCCTTTTTTCCTGTATTCAGCGTTTAGTTGACTGTAACATGAATCAGGTCATGGTCACCCAGATACATACAACCTTTGCCTTGTCACAATTAACAAGGAAAATAGGGGAGAGATGTGGGAGAGGAGGATGGAGAATGTCTGATCTGGCAGGAGATGAGAGAACAACTGAGTATTATGAAGGAGAGTAAGAAAGATAAACATGGTTACCTAGTAGCAAATAGGTGTCTGCATGCTTGTAGTGATATTGATTTAAAGAATCAATCACCAATATTCGAGTGAGCGGAGGTTATCTTTATTCAGCAGCGCTGGGTGCATGGGGGATCGCTCCACCAAAGTCATGCACACCAAGGGAACCTTTCAGCCCCCTCTTTATACAAGTCATACATGTCTATTCATTAACTTTCAGGGAACTCATTAACACATCTCACACCAGGACAATTAGCACATTCCCGTTCAAGGACCTAGTATATCTTCAAGTTAACAACATTAACATATCTCATGCCTGGACAGCTAGCACACTCCCCGTTTCACCCATTCAAGGATTTAGTGCATCTTCAAGTCAACAATAAGGGTCTCCTCAGATAAACATGAGCACACCGTTCTTTAAAGAAATCACATATGGCCCATTATTCAATATATAGCTATGTAACTGCATGAATGGGTTTTGCCCTGAGCCTGGTGGTAAATACAGCTGGAATTTGTATCCAGGCTCAGAGATATAAAAATGAGCTTCTCTGTGCAATAAAGTGTCTCTGGTTACACCCCAACCAGAGTTCGTGCCTTCTTATGCCACATTTACTGGCTCAGTATGGGCATGCTGTCTGCCTTTATACTAAAGCATTTTAAAACTTTGACATCTAGCATACCTGTATGTAGGAACTACTGTAAATAACCCAGCACACTAATAGCTAAAGTGTGTCTTTCCAGGTTCCTGACCCTATCTCAAAAACAGCTGAAACTGATTTGTCAGTTATAAATTACATGCATTGTTTCGATTAGCAGGTGTCTCCTTTCTGCCTACAGTCCTCCCTCCTACAAGTGTGTGCTGTAGATAATGTGTTGGTTTTGGCCCAAATAAAACATGATGGGAGAAATTATCCAATAGGATTCATCCTATTCGTGTTGCCTAAACTCCCCAATTACCAAACTCTGATTTAGTTAAACAAGAATGTGCACCAAGTTTAGGTCAAGCTGACCTGTGGATAACTGGCTAGCTGAAAAAGGTCTCATAGACATAGTCCAGCTGGCTGGACAAAAATGCACATCGCTCTCAGCTTATCTGAAGTAAAGCAAAAGTTACACAATAACAGGAAGATTGCGGTGGGAAAAGAATGTTGCAGGTGGGAACAGATAACTACAGAAGAGAAACTAGGGGCAGGCTTGGTATTTAGGCAACTAACAATAATGAGCTTAACTTTTGTAATATGTATGAGCTAATTATAACAAGGCATAAAAGGTGACTGTAAGAGACAATAAACGAAGTCTGCTGATCACTCATACTGAGTGGCTGTGTCTTCCCTCCGTCGCGACAAATGGCGCCCGAACAGGGACCCTAGAGAGGGCTGAACCTGCGAGCCACGGTTCGACGGAGATTCGGGTACCGGTCCTGAAAGCAGCGCAGGAGGCGGAAGGGCACAGTCCCCGCGCCCGGGAGCACCTACAGAGGGTCCCGCCGGCCACGTGTCGCCGAAGTCTCGCAAAGGCTGCAACAGCGCTGACGAAGGTATGGAGAGACAAGCGACGTACGATTCGCTCATATGCTTTTTAGAAAAGCGGAGCGTTCAGGACATAGATTGTAAAAAGGAATTAGCCAGGTTATTAGCGTATAGCATCCGGGACCCCCACGGCAGTGGCGAGCAGTGGCGCGCGGCCCGGCAGGCCCCTTCCCGGCCGCGGTTTCTCTCCAAGGCGGCACATACACCACCACCACCCCCCCTTCCGATCGGCGCCATGGCGATGCAAGCGGCCAAGCGAGCTAACATCCGGCTGCCCCCAGAGATCAATCGGATCCTTTATATTCGGAACCTGCCGTATTAAACCACAGCGGAGGAAATGTATGATATTTTTGGGAAATATGGACCTAGTCGACAAATCAGAGTTGGAAACACTCCTGAAACAAGAGGAACAGCTTAAGCTTCTCAAGGAAAAATACGGAATTGATTACAAACCCACCAAAAAAAGTGCTTCAGATGTCCCCTACAAGAAATGGGTTTCTGCCTTGAACTAGCAACCATCTCTGTGTTTAACGAGAAGCCTTTTTGCCTTGATGGAGATAAGTTATTCTGTATTCTGTATTTATACTGTATTCTGAATGTGGAAATTGGTTGGGCCCAGGAGGCTGCCTTAAAGGCATTTTGCAAACGGGATTATTATTTTTGATCGTTATTGTAATAATAGTTTTTTGATCAAACCCAGCCAAAATTATTTGTAAGCATTAGGCATATCTGAAGAGAATGCCTTTATTTGAATCAGCAGTTAAGGAGTAGTTTAGTCTGATGCTGTGGTTTTATCTGCTTCTGGTGAATTTTTGAAGTGATGAAATCAGAGATACAAGGTATACTAAGAGTTATGAGGTAATAAGGTAATAATCTAAGTAAGGGTGCTGTCTTTTATATCTACAAGTGCAATATGCTTTTACGTAGCAGAGAGAAACTTTGACAATAATGTTGCTTGAGCGAGATGTGCATGTGACAACTTGGGAAAAGGGATATCACAACTGGAGTGCAACAGTGTTTCTATGTCTGGCAGAGTGAAATCTTTCAAGACCTGAGTTTAGACAGTCTAAAATAAATTGTTAGTATTCAGAAAACCCATCTTAGGCCTCTTTTGCTTACATAGTGTTATGGAAGTCAACTGCTATTGTAGAGAATTAATGATTTTTAATACATATTAACAAATACTACTATTTTAACTTGAGGCAGTTGAGTGAGAAATACTCACGTGTAGCATTTGAGGGAATGTCCGCATAAATCGCACTTACAGTAAGACTGCATTTTTAATTACTGTACTCGTTAAGATTCGATGATGCCATAAGCCTTTTATCACAGATTGGTTCTGAACTAAAAGGTGTGTGCACATGTAGATATGCACATTTGTGTTATTTTCCTTAATTGGCTACAAAATAATATAATTAGGTTGGGGACTAGATCTTGGGAATTTGTCTAATATACTTCTGTTTGTTAAGGAACGTGCATAACATACAGCACCCATGTAGGCTTGGCTTGTGGCACAGTTGTCAAATTTAGCATAGACATTCAGACAGATAAGCAACGTACTCTTCTTGTGTGTATCACCTACAAGCCATTATGGCTTAGTGTGTAAATCTGTATGTAACTATTGAAAAATCCCCTTATGAATGTATATAGCTTAGAACTAATTTTTCCCCTTTGTTAATTCTTTGATATCAATGAGGTATTCTTCAGAAAATGTATGGACTGGTTGGTTGCATAAGGGCAGTTGTTATTTGGACAGAAAATTGTTAATGGTCAGGGATTTTCCACTAAAATATTTGCAAATAGTCCTAGTCAAACATCAGTTTGGTTTCTTTTTGGGTTTTGAGCTTGCATTATTCCATGTTCAGGACTTTAAAATTACCTTTGAATTTTTTAAACTTTGTATATCACTGGAACAGAAAGAGCATCTAAATTAAAGCCTCAAGCTAACTTTATTTTTCAAGTATTTCAGGAATTATACTTCTGAACTGAGATTTTATAAGTTGGCTGTGTATTTTCCTGTGTTAAAACGCTGTTATTGAAAATGGTCAACCAGGCCTATGTCGCCCAAAATAAAAACGGGGGAATTGTGGATAACTGGCTAGCTGAAAAAGGTCTCATAGACATAGTCCAGCTGGCTGGACAAAAATGCACATCGCTCTCAGCTTATCTGAAGTAAAGCAAAAGTTACACAATAACAGGAAGATTTTGGTGGGAAAAGAATGTTGCAGGTGGGAACAGATAACTACAGAAGAGAAACTAGGGGCAGGCTTGGTATTTAGGCAACTAACAATAATGAGCTTAACTTTTGTAATATGTATGAGCTAATTATAACAAGGCATAAAAGGTGATTGTAAGGGACAATAAACGAAGTCTGCTGATCACTCATATTGAGTGACTGTGTCTTCCCTCTGTTGCAACACTGACCCACCCTCTCAAATCGTTAATGGTCAAGTACCCACCATCTCAAGTCGTCCAAATTGATGACTGAAAGAACTTCTAATCAAGGGAGTCAATCTTGGGAAACAAAGACCAGGTAATGATAAGAACACCATTATGTATATTATGCAGAAAAAAGGTCTCCAAGTGAAAAAGTTCTGGCTGCAAGAGGAGACAAGCTGATAAGGTGTTGCAATCACTAATTTGCTCTAGAAGGAGAAGCTTTTAACCAAAACTGTGCGTGAATGAAAATGAATATGCAATGTGCTATGAATATGCAAGTACTCAATGTATATAATGTGTACCCTCAATTAGTTCGGTGTGCATGTTAGGAGGAAAAATCCCCCATGCACCAAGTGCTGCAATAAACCAATGTCAGCTTTCTAAACTATCATTTTGTTTGGAGAGTTTTCCTAGTTATGATCTTCAGTAACATTCCTACTACTTTTTTTTAATGTTCTTCTCCTGCCCACTTCCTGTATGCTTGCTCCCAGCTTGCTTAAACCTTCATACTAAGTGCACAGTGGCAACGAGCTTCATATCTTGAGGGGATCCATGTTTCTGCAAACCTACATGACTTCAAAGATGAACTTTTTATGGGATGCTCCAAATAATAAGAAATCCCCACATTGACTGTGTTAACTGACTTCTATTTTTGAGCTGTGCCGTCAAAAGCTAGTTACTGGTCAGCACAAGCAGAATCATGCTTGTTTATTGGACTGATAAGTTAGACGGTGGTAAGAGGAAGTCACACTGTATTTTTTGCCAATGGCATACTCTGATTTCCTCCTGAGTGTCCCATTCAATAGGCTGTTAACTGTTCACTGCAATATGAGTAGCACTATGTCAACAAATGTTTAAGAACCTGTTTAGATCCCAGTTTGGCTTCACTTATACATCTTTATGGGAAATTTTTTAGGAACATATATGGCTGGTACTGCAGTCCAGTTTAAATCGATCTCTAAAATGAAGAGATTAAATTGAATCCAAAATTAGCTGATATAGAAAGATGTGGGTAGAACAGAAATAAAGGCAGCATACAAATGTTCATGGCATTAATGCATACAGTCATCAAACATCTTCATGTGAATGTCAGTAAAGAAGTAGAAAAAGGTTTTGATTGTTCTTAATGCTGTGGGAAGTTTGTGTGGTTCAAGCACGGAAGAAAGGAATAAGAGGAAGATATTTATGTATTGCTGATTAATAAAATTGAATGTATTGTTGGCAGTTTGACTTTAAGTCAATTAGAGCGAATGAGTTGTGTAAGGGTTAAGTCAGGTTACAGGCACTTGGTATGTATGTCCCGCTAAGCCTTAGCCTGACTTAATCCTTTTGTTTAGAAAAGGAACTTCACAAAGGAAGCACCACCTCGGGATGGATGCGCTGATAGGAAGCTATCACAGGCAATGAGCTCAGCAAAACTAGGGGAAAGGTAATTCCGGCAGGGGGAGGTCTCGACAACTGACTCATTGACCACCGACTCAGACTCAAGAAATCCCCCAGAGCCAAAAGAAGTTGAGACCGAGTATGCAAACTACTTAACATGAAAAGCGAGAGAATTATTTGACAAATGGGAAACGGAGTACTAAGTAATAAAGGAGTTGGGTAACTATTTCTCCATATCACTCCTGGGAATATTTGGGGGGGTTGTTACTTATCCCCTGTTTAAACTAAGACATGAATCAATAAGATAAACAAAAACAAAGGGGGGTGATATGGAGAAATAGTGTGAGATGGGGACAATGGACATCGATTGTGATTGTATACGTCCGCCCGGGAATGTGGGTATGGTGACTGGTCATGGGTGCGATGTCTGGTCACATAGGCACACAGCTTTGAGGAGACGCCTGCCCTTCTTCCTCTAACAAAGGGGCTATGTAAAAAGGAATGATAAAAGGATGAGAGATATTCCAATGTTATCTAGAGGGAGGGAGTGCTAAGTCTCCTCGCTGGAGACGATCGGATGGTCACAAGAACATGAATCACCTACAAACCTGCAAGACCACCACATTCCAGGAAACAGACTGATAAGTTAATTAACGTACGAAGCGGGGTTTAGGTAACGAATATGTATAGGCGTTAATTGAATATTCATTTGTTTTATTGTATAAATGTGAGATGGTTCGTCACTTCGGGTATGCACGCTTGTGGAGGAGCGATCCCCCGTGCATCTGCGCGCAATAAACATACCTACTTTATAACTTTCGAGTTATAGAGTCTAATTCCGCACGTCAGTTTGGCGAGCCAGGCAGGAGGATTTCTGCTCGGCCGAGGGACCAGCTGCGGAGCGGACGCTCCTAGGCGCGCCCCGGGAGATTTCCTCGGAGGAGCCTCCTCTTCTCAGCTGTTCACCCGGGAGCAGAAGAGAAACCCCTGGATCCACAGATAAAACGGTATGTTTAGTAACGGGGCGGCTGGTGAGACGCACGGAGACGTCCGGCGCGCAGCGTAGTCCCCAGGAGGAAAGGTACCTTGGGAGGGGGTTTGCTGACCAAGGGGTGGCCGCTAGCGATCCTGAGGGCAGATCGAGCAAACCCGAGGTTACTGCCATTCCTAAAAGCCCGGAGGCCTCGTGACGGAAAGCGGGGGGCGGGACGGAATAAGGCGGAATCTCACAGGAACAAGAGGGACCTCACAGCAAAAGGGAAACTTTTGCGTAGGAAAAAAAAAAAATAAGAAAAGAAAAAAAAGGGGGGGGGGGAAGCTAAAAACTTCCTTTAGGTTGTCTTAAGAATTGGGGAATTCCTAGAATGTAACAACTGAAATAGCGCTCTGTGTCTTGTTTGTTCTATGTGTTGTCTTGTTACATGTTCAAAACTTGGAGATATGAAATGTATGTTGAAAAATAATAATATTCTGGTAATTCTAGGCAAATTGCGGAAAACTTAACACTCTGCTTAAGACCAGGAAAAAATTTGGGTTTTTTGTTTGTTGTTTGTTTTTTGGCAAATCTTCATTGAAATGCATACTTTGTGAACTGTTAGTGTTCCTAAAAGTTGTACATAAGTGCACGGTACCGTATAACACACTGCTTGTGTGACTGCGGGCTGCCCGGAGAGTGTGAATGGTGTGATTGAGATGCGCATTTTGATTTTCCGTGTATAGCTTAATTATTTTGACTGAGTGTGAGTGCAAGAGTGCTTGAGACACGCGTTTGAGTGCAAAGCGAGTAAGGAGCTCTATCCGCGTTTCCGACCTTGGGTGGCTAAGGCGGCCGGAGAAAAACTAAGTAATTAAAATTGCGAAATAGGAAATGGAAGGAGTAAGCCCTGTGAAAAATCGCCCTTGGGTTGTATATTAAAACATTGGAGGGATATCGTAGGACAGGGTGGTACCGAAAATAGAAGGAAATGGATTAAATATTGTAATCAGTGGTGGCCTTTGTATAAATTGGGGAGTGATGCGAAATGGCCTCAGGAGGGAGGAACGTTAGATTATAACACTCTCCTACAATTAATGTTGTTTCTGAGGAGAGAGGGAAAATGGGACGAAGTATCATATGCAGACATGTTCTTCGTTTTCCAGGACAAACCTGAGTGGCAAAAGGACTGTGGATTAGTACCCCCTCGGGATCCTATTGATATGGAGAAATAGTGTGAAATGGGGACAATGGACATCGATTGTGATTGTATGTGTCTGCCCAGGAATGTGGGTATGGTGACTAGTCATGGGTGCGATGTCTGGTCACATAGGCACACAGCTTTGAGGAGACGCCTACAGTTTTGAGGAGACGCCTGCCCTTCTTCCTCTAACAAAGGGGCTATGTAAAAAAGAATGAGAAAAGGATAAGAGATATTCCAATGTTATCTAGAGGGAGGGAGTGCCAAGTCTCCTTGCTGGAGAAGATCGGATGGTCACAAGGACATGAATCACCTACAAACCTGCAAGACCACCACATTCCAGGAAACGGACTGATAAGCTAATTAACATACGAGGCGAGAGTAAGCCGGTTTAGGTAACGAATATGTATAGGCATTAATTGAATATTCATTTGTTTTATTGTATAAATGTGAGATGGTTCGTCACTTCGGGCATGCACGCTTGTGGAGGAGTGATCCCCCGTGCATCTGCGCGCAATAAACATACCTACTTTATAACTTTCGAGTTATAGAGTCTAACTCCGCACGTCACTATGGTACTAGCACTAGAAAGAGTGCGGGATTAACATCACCTGATCTTTGATTATGGCTCTAGAAAAGGATAGGGAAAAAAAACCCTGAGACCTAAACTAGAAAGATGTTCTTGTTGAAATTTTTGTGTTAAAAAGCTCGGGTTGTGGTTCCTTCTGTGGAGCAACCAGAATGAAACACGTTGTAAGATAAAAACTTGTACTGACGTATGTAAAACCTGAGGCGGGGGTGGGTGGAGAATCAAAGACCTTGTGAAAGTGTTAAAGTATTGGGGTGAGTTTGTACAAACCCCCGTATCCCCTCGAAGGTGCGACTGAGTCATGCTGGGATGCATGGCAGGATGTTTGCTGTTTGCCTGCAAAGGCATAATATGCAAGAACACAGACTTAAAGCAACAAGTAGCAGATTTGCATTCAGGGTAAGAAAGAGTTAAAACAGAAGTGCTGCTGCACAGGCAGGCTTGTGTAACCTGCAGAGCAGGAAGAGCATCTCCTGCCCCGAACCCTTCTGCTGGTAAGGAGGAGGGGGTTGCTACTGCTGACAATTGAGCAGAAGGTCCTGACAATGTCACCCCAATTGCTGCAGCATTTGTAGTACAACAGGACCGGTAACGGCCCCTTTAGGGTAGGCAATGGGTCTGAGGAGGATAAAGGTGAATCTTTGATGAGAAATTTAGATGTTTGAAAGTTGGTTATGAAAGACTTGTCAGGATGATCTAATAGGACTAGATAAAGGTTCGAGTTACTAGGTAAGCGTGATATAGAAAAGTTGATAGAAGGAGCAGGGAACGTGTACAGAAGGTAAGAGAAGAAGAGCTGGGTCGTGCTAAACTAGTAAAGGAAATGAGGCAGAGGAGGAATGTCAGGCAGAAGTGAAAGAGTGAATCCCTCTCCTATGGGATCGGATCACTGTGCATATTGTAGGGAAAGTGGACACTGGAAGTGAGATCGCCCTAAGCTAAAGAACCATCAAGGGGTTCTGGTGAACTAAGGACTAGGAAAAATGAGGTGGAATTTTAGTGAATACAAAACCAACTTATTTGTTAAACTTCAGTAAAAAAAAATAAAATAATTTGTTACAGTTGTGGGAGCTGCTGGCCACCAGAAAAACATCCTGAAACCTTTAAAGTACAAACTAAGAAAACAAATAAGAATGCCAAGTTCACCAAAATCTTTGTTGGGATGAGATTTATTAGAACATCTAGACGTTTAAAGAAGGAGAAATGAAACTAAAAGTTAAAAATGATCAAGTAATTGAAATATTGAACTTATCTAATTAAACAGAAAGGAGGAAAAGAGGACCTCCCTGAAGTAAAAGAAATTTTTAACCAGGTGTATCTGGGAATAAATTCCAGGAAAGGTGAAAAATGCTTTACCTGTTACAGTAAAAATGATAAGGGGGAGGCTTGCCCAGTTCAGGTAAAACAATATCCCTTGGTCAGCAAGGCTGTGGGGAATATTGGCAGAAAAAGTGAAATAAAATACACTCTCTAGTAGTTCTACTAATGTAAATCTGTGTGTTTTGCCATGACAGTGACTTCTTATGGGATGTGCAGATGAAACTCTGCATTGACAACGAAGTACAAGGAATAAGGTTGGTCAGGTGCCTCCTACCATAGTCAAGGGCAAGACTGGGTTGGCCTCTGTGTTTGCCACCAAGAAGAATCTTGAGCTCCGCTGCTGGCTGCAACCCAGTAGGTGCTGAGCGGTGGGAACATATGCCATGCCAGACCTTGATGTGAGGAATGGCCCCCTCTGTTATAAGAGGGTCATCCAGGAAGAAAGAACATAAGATGGCCCACTGAGGCACTGATTTAGAAATTGGAAACCGCCTGGCTGACCATGAGGCCAGACAAGTAACAGAGGAGGTAGGAAAGGAGGAATTATCCTTAATACCAGATGATAAAATCCAAACTGTAAGTACAGATCAGGAGCCAAACTATTCTAAAGAAAACTTAAAGGTAATTCAGGACATGAATGATAAAATAAAAATAAATAAGTGGACTTATTTAAGGGATGGTCATATAGTGGTACTGACGTGCGGAATTAGACTCTATAACTCAAAAGTTATAAAGTAGGTATGTTTATTGCGCGCAGATGCACGGGGGATCGCTCCTCCACAAGCGTGCATGCCCGAAGTGACGAACCATCTCACATTTATACAATAAAACAAATGAATATTCAATTAACGCCTATACATATTCGTTACCTAAACCCCGCTTCGTACGTTAATTAGCTTATCAGTCCGTTTCCTGGAATGTGGTGGTCTTGCAGGTTTGTAGGTGATTCATGTTCTTGTGACCATCCGATCTTCTTCAGGTGATTGCGACCACCCAATCTTTTCCAGCAAGGAGACTTATCACTCCCTCCCTCTAGATAGCATTTGAATGTCTCTCATCTTTTCTTATTCTCTTTTAAATAGCCCCTTTGTTAGAGGAAGAGGGGCAGGCGTCTCCTCAAAACTGTAGTTGTCACCGCACCCATGACTAGTCACCATACCCACATTCCTTAAGCAGACACATACAATCACAATCCATGTCCATTATCCCCATTTCACATTATTTCTCCATATCAGTACCATCCAATGTAATGTGGACCACAGCCCTAACAGAACATAAGACGCATGCAGTGGGGAGCTGATACTTTATATAAAAGTCTAAATCAGAAATTGATAGGGCAAAACTTGTATACTGTAATAAAACAGGTGACTCAGCAATGTGAAATGTGTTTACACAATAATCCCAATACAGCAAATAAAACAAAACTAGGGAACATTAGTAGAGGGAATTATCCAGGACAACAGTGGCAAGCTAATTTTCCAAACTCCCAAGAAAAGGGGGGTACCAATATTTATTAGTTATGTCTGATATGTTTTCAGGTTGGCCAAAAACCTTTCCTTGTTGAACAAATGAAGCAAGAGAGGTAACAAAGGGATTGTTAAATGAAATTATCCCCTGCTTTGGGGTTCCGGCAACAACCTCTTCCAATAGAGACTCACAGTTTTGTGCCAAAATAGTACAACAAGTGAGTACAGTATTGGGAATAGATTGGCAATTACATACTCCTTATTACTTCAGTGTTCTGTTTGATGCTGTCAAACAATGATCAGAAAGCATAATGATCAGAGAGCATAATGATAGTTTTTAGAACAGGGGGGATTGAATAATGAGCTACGTACAATGAGTGATGAGTGGTATACTACCTTTTTAGAAAATGATGTGCTTATATATAATTATCCAAAGTTGGGAGGTGTTCAAGGACCCTTATTGTCAACATGATGAATACACCAAGACCCTTAGTGTCAGCACCACGGATGTACTAGACACAAGGTCCTTGGATTTGTTATCTTTATAAGGGCCATCTGGTCCTAAGTTTCTGTTGTGTATATAACGCTACCTAAACAAGGAATTTGAATCATGCTCATTAGTCTATCGAGGAACAGAGTCTGCACAGAAACAAGAAGGTAAAAAAGGTTCACTGGAGGAAGACAACTCCTGATCTTCATCCTGAAGACACCCAGACAACCACTCCTCAAGGACATTGCACAGGAGCAAAATACGTAAATGAATTCCCAGAATTGTAATGAATATGTAAATGATTTCCTGATGGAAACCATAATTGGTGGGATACTCTCTTTGGCTGGTCACCTTCTGCAACAGGAATTCTTAACACTATGGCACACCCTATTGTGATCTTATTGATCAGTTTAGGAATTTCCTTAATACTAACCATTATGTTATATTTGTGGGTTTGGAGAATGTTTAAAAGGGTAACACTTATGTATGATGCTTTATATCATTCGGGAAGACTGCTTAAGTAAAAGAATTTACTTAATTTAATAGAAAAGGGGGGATTGATATGGAGAAATAATGTGAAATGGGGACAGTGGACATCAATTGTGATTGTCTATGTCTGCCCAGGAATGTGGGTATGGTGACTAGTCATGGGTGTGGTGTCTGGTCACAGTCACACAGCTTTGGGGAGACACCTACCCTTCTTCCTCTAACAAAGGGGCTATTTTAAAAAAGGATGAGAGACATCCCAATGTTATCTAGAGGAAGGGAGTGCTAAGTCTCCTTGCTGGAGAAGTTCAGATGGTCACAAGGACATGAATCACCTACAAACCTGCAAGACCACCACATTCCAGGCAAAGGACTGATAAGCTAATTAACATACGAGGCAAGAGTAAGCAGGTTTAGGTAACAAATATGTATAGGCATTAATTGAATATTCATTTGTTTTTTGTATAAATGTGAGATGGTTTGTCACTTCAGGCATGCACGCTTGTGGAGGAGTGATCCCTTGTGCATCCAGTGCTGCCAATAAAGAATACTTAGTCACTAAGAAATTTTTACTTCAAGTCACTTTGCTGACTTCATCCAGCTGCTTGGATAAGTAAGCTACTGGTCTCTTGTCTGGCCCTAACTGTTGAGCCAGGACCCCTAAGGCCATTGCCTGCCTTTCATGGGAGAACCACCAAAAAGGCTTCCTCACATCAGGCAAACCCAATGTGGGAGCCTCCTGGAGTTTCAGCTTCAGCAGTTCAAAGGCCTTATTTGCTTCAGGGTTCCAGGCTATGTTGTCTTTAGCCGGTCATACAATGGCTTTGTAATCAATCCATACTGATAGATCCATAAACAACACCAACCTGTCATGCCCAGAAAGGCTCACAGTTCTCTCACTATCTGAGGTCAGGGCATCTGGCAGATGGCTTCTATTCTTGCTGTTCCCAAGGAACATTGTCCATCAGAAACTTCATATCCCATGTACATCACTTTCTGTTGCACCAGCTGTGCCTTCTGTTGAGAGACTCAATAGCCACTTAAACCCAGAAAGTTTAAGAGAGTAATTGTCCATTGGAGACATTCTTCCTTTGTTTCAGTTGCTATTAGCAAATCATCTACATATTGTAGAACACCATCTCCTGGTGGCTGCTGCAATAGCTCTAATTCTTTAGCTAACTGATTGCTGAATAAAGTGGTGCTGTTTTTAAACTCTTGAGGTAACACTGTCCAGGTTAACTGCATCTTTCTCCCACTAGAAATTGATTCCCTTTTAAAGACGAATATCCTTTGACTCTCTTGTGCTAAAGAGAGGCAGAAAAATGCATCTTTCAAATCAAACACTGTAAACCAAATCAAATTGTCCCTTAATTTTTTCAAAAGAGTATATGGATTCACAACAACTGGGTGTATGGGTTTTGACATTTAATTTAGTGCTCTTAAATCTTGTACCAATCTATAAGCTCTGTTTGGTTTCTTGACTGGGAGAACTGGAATATTGAAATCTGATTCACATTCAATTAAAATTCCTAATTCTAGGAACTTTTCAATAATTGATTCAATCCCTTTTTTATCTTCTAGTCACAGTGGATATTGCTTCTTAGCTACTGGTTTCGCTCCTGGTTGCAATTCTATTTGAATAGGGGTTGCCCATTTAGACTTCCCTGGGGTGTCAGTAGCCCAAACAGATGGGTATACCTGATCTATAATTTGCTTTACAATTTGGTCATTTTGTTTTGGTTTCACATAGCTCATAACCAAACAGCTGTTATCAATTGATCTTCTTGAAATTAAATTTCACCTTGTTTAAATTGAATTTTAGCTTCTAGATTTTCCAACAAGTCCCTACCCAATAGGGACCTGAATGAGCTTGGTAAATACAGAAATTTATGTATTCCCATTTGTTTTCCAATTTTATATTTAAGTGGTTTCAAAAAATATGCTTTCTCTGGCCAGTGGCTCCTGTGAAAAGAACAATTTTATCACTTTTAGATATCAACTCCTGATTTAAAACAAAAGAAGTAGCACCCATGTCAATTAGAAAAATCTAATTTTTCTTTTTTTTCCCCTAGCTCAATTTTTAACCAGCAGGTCTGCTATAGAGAAACCAGCCAGTTCACCCTATTCCGTATTCTGGTAGGCAATGACAGTCCCTTTAGGTTTTGATTCCTATCAGGGCAGTCTTGCTCCCAAAATAAGATACAGGTGAGATGGACTAAATGCCACAAACTACTTTGATTGTTATAGAACCTCATGTCTAACACCATATAGCTGCATCAAAATTACCAAACCTAATTCTAGTTTTGGGCTGGCATATGCGAGTTATATTTCATGCTTCTCAGCAGTTGTGTTCAGGGTACTGTTATGTTTGAATTTGCTCTGAAAAATCCTCTTATAAATGTTTTGACCTGCCACTATATTATAGAAATACATTCTTAGCAGCAAGTGGTACTATGGCAACTGCCCCTGCAATATTACACAGTAGCAAGAATTCTATATGCTTCTAATCCATAACTCCCAAAATATCTTCTGCACATCCCAAGCAATGTTCATTGTTGCTAGGTAATGCTTATATTAAGTCAAGGACTTCTTAGTTTCTTGGGCCCTGCCAGCAAGAGGACTGGAATGGCAGAAGAAATTTTGAGGGGACACAGCCAGGACAGTTAACCTGAACTAGCCAAAGGGATATCCCATATATCATATGACATCATGGTCAGTATATAAGCTAGAGGTAGAAGCAGCAAGCAGGGGGGGATGTTTGGAGTGATGGTATTTGTCTTCCCAAGTAACTGTTATGTTGATGGAGCCCTACTTTCCAGGAGATTACTGAAGACCTACTTGCTGATGAGAAATGGGGAATCAATTCCTTGCTTTGCTTGTGTGCACAGCTTTCACTTTAACCTTTTCAACTGTCTTTATCTCAATCCATGAGTTTTCTCAGTTTTAGTCTTCCAATCATCTCCCATTCCCACTGGGGGGGGGGAGTGAGCAAGCAAGTGGCCACATGGTGCTCTGTTGCCAGCTGGGGTTCAACCACAAGAGATTCTTAAAACTGATCTCATACATCACCTCATCTTACTTTCCTTTCCATCTTAAAAAGATTAATTGCAACAAAGTATTATAATTTACAGATCCATTCATAGGCCATTTCTCCCCATCACCCAGTTTATAAAGAGGCCACCACTGATTCCAATGCTTAATGTTCCTCAATCTATCGATTATCCTGACACACACCCCCAATTTGTTTCCAATGTTTTAATATACATCCTAAAGGTGACTTCTTCAAAATACCCCCCATGTATAAATAGATGTTACCAAACCCTTCGACACAATCTTAGTCAGAATAACAGAATCAAAAAGTTTAAGTCCAGAAAAATCACTCTAAAACTAGGAGGGGTAGCTACTCCCTCAAAACACACGAGGCATCTCAGGTTTTTCCCATGCGATTCAACCAGGAGGGGCCTAATCCCTTGGGTACCCTTCAGCCCAACCTTGCAGGGCTTTCGCCACTGTCTTACAGACAGGCAGAACAAAAATAAATCCAAAATAAATATGGAAAATAATGCCTTAAAGCTTACCAATGTTCTTGGCTCTGAGATAGTTGTGTTGGGAATCAGGGAGTCTCCTCAAGAAAGCTTCTTGATGCCAGCTGGAGGGTCCACAATCCCCTGAGCCACTGATCATTAGGAACAATGTCCCATCTGGGTCACCAAAATGTTATCAAAAGATCAGTCAAAGGAACTTTCTAAGACTTGTTTTGAAAGCAGGCATTCTTTATTACAGTACTGGGAGCACAAGGGATATCTCCTTCTCATGCACTCACCTTGTCCTCAAATATATGTTCCTTCTATCCTGTATAATCATACATAGGCATTAAGTTTCCCTGAAATCCCATACATACTCAACTATTTCCCAGAATTCATTTACATTAGTCCCTCCTTTTGCACATACATAGTCTTTCTGAATTGAGTTGAAAGGCTGCTTTCATGCCCACCAACCCAAATCCATTTCTAGATACTTCATGACCTGGTCATCTTAGTCCTCTTATGATGTTTCTTGGCAAAACCTGCAAGGTTTCCATGAGATTCAATCAGTTTTCTTTCATCCTAGATGTTCTTTTCAAGTTGGATCATGAATCTCATCCATACAACACCAGGTTTTCTTGATCAATATCCAATAATTATACTAATACAGGAACTTCTCAATTATAATCTAATAATTATACTAAGGTTATACATTAAACTTCTGGTGTCACTGGTATCAGCCACTTGGCTTTTCCCACTATCTTCTGAGCTGGAGAAGCAACTCCTTCCCAATTTATTTTTCTAGTTCAGTCTGAGGCAAAGCTATCTTGAACCAATTTAAGTAGATCTGAAATAACATACTCAGTCCCTGCTGTCATAACCTACATTGCAGGATATTCCCTTTGCTTTATTATGACACTTTCCCAGTTGTTCATATGATCTCTTCCCTCAGGACTTCTGAAATAATTCTTTGACATGAGTTCTAACAGACTATTTCTCTTTGTACATCTTACCAAAGGTTATTTGTCAACAAGAAATCTACATAAGCTTCTACTTGCACACTTTTAAATCAATAGGTTTTATTCAGAGGTTAATATATCTATTTAAAGCCTCTGACAAAACAGTCCTTTGTTTTATTGACATTTCCTTTACAATAGCTAGAGACTTGGGAGCCCACATGTGTCTGAAGTCTGCTTTTGTTAGGAGCTGTATAAGCACACCGTAAGAGATGGTATCTGCCTTAGAGCTGAAGACCTGATATTATAAACACACTCAGAACAAGCTATTATGTATTCAGAAACTAACATACATTTAGAGATAGACCTATAAAAAACCTGAAATATTTCAACTCTTTCAAACCATGCTAATTACTTCAGCTACAAATTTCTCAAGTACACTGTGGGCTCATACATGGCATTCTGCTAGTAATCAGGAGCTGCAAGTGCTTGAATGCCAAGCCACCTACAAATTTCACAGCATTTAATGAATAATTGAAGGATTTGTGTTTAGTACATCCCATGTGCCATGAATGTCTTCAAGTGGCAATAAAGTGCTAGCAACAAAAAGCTTATTTAAAAGTCCTGCAGATAATAGGCTAAATTAATCTCTGATGTAACCCCATTGACTTTAGAAAACTGATAACCATCCTGGAACAGTAATGGCAACATACAAGGGTGTTGCAAAACTAGCAGGCTGCAACAAGGCTTTATCATCAGTCAGATTCCACTGTCCATGCTGTTTCTCCTTCCTCCAGAGGCCAGACCACACTGCTCCTCTCCTCCATATAGCCCCCTTCTCTTCCCATCCTCAGTGCTATTTAACCACTTAACTGGAACAGGCTACAGCTGCACATCATCCATGTCAATCAACCCACTACCATCTAGGCAAAGCCACAGCTGCATGTTATCAACACTAATCAACCTTCATTCCTCTACAATTCCCACTTTTTTGTTTTTAACCAAAAAGGCAATGTCTATCATCCATTGCAGGGCCCTTGGAAAGGCTGTTCAGGCCGAGTTAAGAAGGCACAAAGCTGCATCTGACTCAGGGTCTGCATCAAGGCCACCCAGATATTCTGACTCCCCTCTCAAGGGCTCTGTGGAACAGCCGGTATCTGATGTCCTCTTGTCAATTCTAGAATCCAAAACAGGCTTAACGCACCTAGCAGGAAGCCACTGCAGCCCTGCAACTGCGGAGACACAAGCATACCCACATCCCCAGGTAATTAAATCCCACAGGCCTGTCCATTTTCCCATTTGTAGGTCTCTCATTAAGACCTTTGCTCAGATAGGAGGATCTCCTCCCTGCAAAGACAAGAAATGAGAGATAGTCACAGGACACCCTTTCCCAGCCAGCACAGTCAAATAATCCAATGTATACACAGCTTTCCATAGACAAGCATGCGGAGTCTCAGAACCCATTCCCCCTTTTTGTTTTTCAAGGAGTAGCTTTAAGTATAATGAACACATTCCACAATGGCTTGGCCAGTCAGGGAATGCAGGATACTGGTAACATGTTCCAGCCCCCAAGCAGCAAGGAACTTGGCCATGCATGCAGATGAATATGCTGGTCCATTGTCTGTCTTGAGATGCTTCAGAACCCCCAGAGCAACCCAAGCCTTTCAAAGATGTGAAATGGCATCCAGAACCTTCTTCTCAGTATGGGCCGATGCCCACACAACTTTTGAGAAGGTATCAATGGAGACATGAACATACTGTAAACGACCAAAAGAAAGCACATGGGTGACATCAGTTTGCTACAGATCCAAGGACTGATATCCACATGGATTGACCCCTCCTAGAAACATCAGTCTGGGACCCAATCACTGACACTCCAGACAAGTGGCAATGATATCTTTTGCAGATGCAAAATCTATTTTAAATTGACAGACCAGTGCTGAAGCCCCCAATTAAAAAATTGATGAGACATCAGGGCCTGTCATATCAGAGCCAGCACTGGAGGAGTCCAAGCAGGAGCTGCAAGAGCATCAGCACAGGCATTTCCTTCACAAACAAATCCTGGCAATCCAGTGTGACTGCAGATATGCAGAATGCAATATCTACGTGCACATCGTCTCACCATCACCTATAATGTTTTTAATAAAAATAGTTGTTCTGAATTTACCTCCTTAAGCAGTGCACGGTCAATGAGTCGCGCAACATCTGGAACATAAGCAGAGTCTGTAACAATGTTTACAGCACATCAAGAAAATGTTTTAAGGGCAACAATGACAGCACTAAGTTCAACCAATTGAGGTGATCCCTGTGTTAAGTCTATCAATGCTTACCATTGCTTCCAATCATACCAAGTGACCACTGCCTTTCCCAATTTCCCAGAACCATGCATAAAGACCGTAGGGCCTTTCACTGGGCTATCTGCCAGTGGCTTTTGAAGTATTTGTATGTCCAAATAAGTTTGTAACAGTTTATGACCAGGAAGATAAAGATATTTGTCCCTTAAATCCTTCCAGAGCTAACTGAAACTGTAAACTGTTTGCCAAACACCAGCTTACATAATCACATTCAATGGGAATTATCAGGTGATTGGGATCTTAGCCTGTGATCTGAACACAGTGTACATCCTTTGGTGATGATTTTTGAATACTAGTTCAATCCGAGTGCTCACTGTCTTCCGTGGTTGTACAGATAAAAACCATTCTAACACATGTAGCAGATCCTGCCAGCACTCATTCCATTGGCCCAGCAATCCCATGGGATGATAGTTAGCAATGACAACATATAAACTTAATAGAATTTCTAAGTCTAGACAGCATACTTTTTTTATTGAAGACCATTGGTCACCCTCTCTAGGGCTAAGCTGGCTTCTTTAGTTAGTGATCGGGGAGACATTCAATCAGTGACACCCTTCAATAGATCAAAGGGTGGTTTCAATTGGTCTGTTCTAAGGCCCAAGTATGGCCTTACCCAATTTATGGTCCCTAATAATTTCTTCAAATCATTTAGGGTTCTGACATTTACTCAGAGCTGGATAGACTGTGGCTCAAGCATTTGATCTAGCACTTCAATTCCCAAGTATTTCCACGGGGCTTGTTGTTGAATCTTTTCTGGTGCTATATGTAACCCAGAGGTGGCCAACAACTGCTGCAAAACTGGATATGCTTGCTGAAGTTCAGCCTTATTTGCAGCTGACAAGAATATCATCCATATAATGATAGCAATACACTTGCTGAACTTGTTCCCATACAGGTGACAACGCCTTTGCTACATACCATTGACATATAGGAGGACTGTTTTTCTTACCCTGCAGCAACACAGTCCACTGGTATCACTTACAAGGAGTGATATTGTTTCTGCTAGGTATGGAAAAAGCAAATTTACATTTATCAGCTTCATGTAAAGGAACACTGAAAAAACAATCTTTTAAATCAATTACCAAAGTGTCCCAGTTTCACAGGATCATCATCAGGGAAGGTGTGCCCAATTACAGGGCTCCCATTCCCTCCATTACATTATTTACTTTCCCTAAATCTTGTAACAAGCACCATTTGCCCAATTTCTTTTTTATCACAAACACAGGGGTATTCCAAGGACTATGGGAAGGTTCTAGGTGTCCTTGTGCTAATTGTTCTTTAACTAATTGCTGGAGGGCCACACATTTTCCTCAGGAAGGGGCCACTGCTCCACCCAAACAGGGGTATCTGTCTTCCAAGTCAAAGGCAGAGTAGGTCTTTCTATGCCCTCCATCACAGCGGCCCCTATTAAAAAATCCTTCTGGGTACCAATGATGACTCCCCATTCTCTCAAAACATCCCATACCCACAAATTCAGAGGAACATCAAGCATGTAGGGACAGATTGTTGCTGTCTGGCCCTCAGTTTCAAACTTGCACCATATACTGACTTTGGACACTGTCACATCACCCACTCCCACCAATATGGAACCTGCCAAACAGACAGGCCAAGAGCTAGGCCAGATGTGCACAGAAAGAAAAGTTATATCTGCTTCCGTGTCAATCATTCCGGTCACCCATATTGCAGAAGGGGTCCCTTTGGCAAAGGTGATTTTACAGGTTAGAGTTGGTCAACCATTTTGTACACTCCATGTCCAGAAAATTGGTCATGTTCCTGTCAAACCAAACCCTTCTTTGCCCCAGACTTTGCCATGAGCATAATTAACTTGTGCCTAGAAAGGAATTAATTGTGCAATCTGGCTACCTTCAGGAATTGACACGGGGGGTGGGGTGTCCACACCATTGCTTAAATCTGACCCATATAATATGCATCAATGACTCCTGGTAAAACAAACCAACCTTGTAATGTTACACTAGACCAGGGGTCCTCAAACTTTTTAAACAGGGGGCTGGCACGTGGATGAAGTGGCCGGAAGTCATCTGCAGCTGCTTGGTGTTTCCCCCCCCCCCCCCCGCCAACCCCTGACAGGGGGATATGTGTGTGTGTAAATACGGGGGGCCAGATTGAGGACCCTGGGGGGCCATGTCCAGCCCATGGGCCGTAGTTTGAGGACCCCTGCACTAGAACATCCAAGCAACAGCATGCTCACTTTATTGCCAAAAGGCCCCACTGAATGCTGTGGGACCCAATGTACTTTATCATCCTCTAGTGTGATGGCAGTTACTGTGGTAACATCCAATCCAGTGTTCCCTGAAGTTCAGGCTTTGAGTTGGCTGCATAAGCCTGGAATTGTGGAGGATTCATTTGTATCATCATGCAGTTCCTCCCTGCATTCCTCCCCCCATTTCCCTGCTTTCTGTTGCCACCTGCAAGTAACTGCCCTTGAGTGTTATATTTAGATTTACAGTATTTTGCAAAATACCCTGGTTATTTACATCAACAGTATACCAAACCAGAGCTATCAGCCCTTCCCAGCCTCGATCTCTTTGGACAGTCCTCCTTTAGATGACCTTCTTGACCACACGTGTAACAGCAGACGACCCTGACTGCATCAGCAAAGGTCTTCACCAGACACTCCATTTGGAAGTCAGCAGTTCCTACCTTCCACACACAACAATTAATTCTATTGAAGTGGAATTACAATTGACCATGCCTGAAATCACCTTTCTACAATCCTCATTTGCCTTGTCCTTAGCTAGTTGAAGTAACAATGCTTCCTTGGCTGCCCCATTCTGTATTTACTTATCCAACGCATCTCAGCCTATCTAGGAACAACATGTACCCCTCATTTGGGCCTTGTTTTATTGTTGAGCACCATGACCTGGGACCTGCAATAAAGCTTGGAGAGCCAATTCTTTTCCCTGCTGCAGGACTAAAGGATGTAAGAGAGCTTCTAACTGAGGAGCGTTAACCAGAGCCTCACCCATCAACTAGGGAACAGTTGCCCCAAAACATGGATCATCCCAGGGGTATTCTAAATCCATTGATGATTGTTCACTTGTCAAACACCTCCAATTAAAACATTAACATTTGCATATAATCTGTGTAACTGAACAGCAATCATGAGTAGTAAACACTGCTGTGAAAAGACTATTAACAATGATTGAGCATAGAGTGAGCCTATTCCATACTGTATACAGGTTGTTCTTAACTTTTATCACCCCCCAGTTGAAAGGTTCCCACTCAGGAGGAGTATTACCATCCCTTCAAAGCACTGGGCAGGCTAAAACCCTGCTCCCCCATGGTGGTTGCAGCATAGATAGCCCCTTCCACAAGGGCTTGCTCCCACATCTTTTCCCAGAATTTGGCAGGATCTGGTCCCAATGTTGTAATTTGGGCTGGTTGTTGAACATGACCTGAGGTCTCCTCTGATAAACCTATCAGAGCTGGCTCAGGAACACAGTCAGGCAACAGGACAATGACCAGATCCCCCTGCTGCCTGGAAGGGAACTGACTGCCCACTCAACCCAACACCACTCTGCTCCTCCTGTCAGCCCCAACTACATGAATCAGGCTATGGCAGAGAATCCAATGGCTCCAAAGTTAACTTATTGGGCATCATCTCTGCAACCAGGGATGTGGCTATTTCAACTTCAGCCTTTGTCTCCCTGTCTGCTTCTAATTGTTCTAGCAAAACTAAGACCAATCTCCATGTTGTCAATGACACTGTAGCAATTTTGTCCCCTCTTGTGGCAGCCCCAAAAAGTAATGTTCCAGCACTTAGCCATATCTGAATGCTGGAGACATTTTTCACTGTAACTGGTAAATCATTCCTTTTACACCCCCCCAGAGTTCTTATTGCCATCTCATCATACTTTAGGCCTCTATTTGAAAATATGTCTACTAGCATTGTTAATATAGGGTTTGTCTGTCCACTTCAATCAACACTAACAAGGCTGTGGCAATTTTGTCTCCCCTCAAGGCAGCCCCAAAAAGTACCTTTCCAACACTTTGCCATGTCTGAATGCTGAAAACCTTTTGCACTGTAAATTGGCAAATCATACTTTTTTTACACCACAACAGTAGCATTCTTATTGCTGTTTTATCATACTTTACACCTCTGTTTTCAACTAGATCCATAAGCATTGCAAATATAGAATGTCTCCTTGTCCACTTTTAATTGTTCTAGTAAGTCTAAGACTAATCACCATGTTTGTGATGTTGTTACAGTTTTATTCCCCCTCAAGACAACCTCAAAAAGTAGTTTTCCAGCATTTTGCCATGTCTGAATGCTAGAGACATTTTTTGTCATAACTAGCACATCATTTACTTTGCACCATCCTAGCAAAGTTCTTATTGCCCTCTTGTTATACTTTATACTTTTTTCAAATACATCTATAAGCATTGTTAACAGACTTTTCTTCTGCACCCATATCAATTAGTCCTCATCTACTTTGGGCACCAAAAGTTGCTATTTGAGTTAAGATGGACAACAAATATTGCAATACACCCACATCAATTAGTTGTCAACAGCTCACCTCACTGCATCTGTTATGGATTGCAGGCTCTCCCACTTGTCTCAGCTACATTGGGCACCAGTTGTAGTCTGAGTCCAACTTAGCCTCACATGGGGCACCAATTGCTGCAGCACAGGAACTGGTAGGCTGCAACAAGGCTTTTACCATCAGTCAGATTCTACTCCTTCCTCTAAAGATCAGACCACACTGCTGCTCCTCCATCCAACATTCTCTCCCACCATCCCCAGTGCTATTTAACCACTTAGCAGGAACAAGCTACAGCTGCCCATCATCCATGGGAATCAACCCACTGCCATCTAGGCAAGGCCACAGCTGCATATTATCAATGCTAATCAACCCACTGCCTTCATTCCTTTACAAGTTTATATACTCAGCATGACATCATATGGTATGGAATATCCCTTTGGCTAGTTCAGGTCAGCTGTCCTGGCTGTGTCCCCTCCCAGTTTCCCATGCTCCTCCAGACCTCTCACTGGCTGGGCCCAAGCAACCAAGTAGTCCTTGACCTAGTATAAACATTACCTAGCAACAACCAAAAACATCTGTGGCCCATCAACATTGTTCTCACACCAAAACCAAATCCAAAACACATCACTGCACCAGCTACTAAGAAGAAAACTAACTCTACCCCAGCTGAAACAGGACACGGGTTAGCTTCAAAATCTTGAATTTGAGTCACCACTACATATCCTGCAGTTCTCTGTTGTATACAAAGCTACTCCCATCTGTGAACCATTCCATCTCCAGGCTCTCCAATGGTCCATTTTTCAAGTCTGGTCTACTAGCAAAAACTTGCTTGATAGTACTTAAATAATCATGTTGTAGAGGTTCTTGTTCTAGCAGGGGCAATAGCATGGCAGGGTTCAGGGAGGTTACTGTTTTAAGATCAGTGTCACCTTGTTCCAGCAACACTGCTTGGTATCTCACTAGTTGACTAGGAGAGATCCAGCAATATCCTTTCTATTCTAGAACAGCTATTACTGCATGGGACACTAGGACAGTCATTGGTTATCCTAAAATGGATTTTCATTTAGCAATACTGTAGCAGCTACTGCTCATAGGCAAGTAGGCCAGACCTTACTTCATTTAATTGTTTAGAAAAGGAAGTGACTGGCCACTTCCAATTACCAAGCAGATGAATTAACACTCCCAATGCCACCTGCTGACTTCCATGAACATAGAGCTGAAAAGGCTTATTCATGTTAGGTAAGACCAAAGCTTGAACTTCCCTCAACTTCCTTATTATTTCATCAAAACCTTTCTGACGTTCTGGAGTCCACTAACAGTTCTCTGGGACCTTTTATGGCTTCACATAAAGGCTTAGCCATTAGTCCAAATTTTGGTATCCACATTCTGTGCTATCCTGCCATTCCTAAAAAATTCTCATAGCTTACTCTCTGCTTTTGGTACTGCTATTCAACAAATAGCATCTTTTTGCTCAGTTCCAAGTTCTCTCTTCCCTTAAAACTTCAAACACCACACATTAAACTTTTACTTAAGCTATTTGTGCCTTCCTTTTTGAAGCTCAGTAACCTGCAAGTCCCAGGAGGTTTAATAAACTAACCATTGGTTCCAAACAACACTTTCTACTATTAGCTCCAATCAATATGTCCTCTACATATTGAGGCAAAGTAATATTGAGGTATCTACCTTGCCATGGCTCCAGGTCTTTTGCCAATAAATTACCAAACAGACAGAGGCTGTCATTGAAACCTTGTTGGACCACAGTCCAGCACAGCTACGCTTTTCTTCCAGTGGTCAGGTTCTTCCATCCAAAGGTGAAGAGGGTCTGACTCATACTCATCAACAGGTATGCAGACAAGAGCATCTTTCAAATCCAGAACTGTAAAATAAACATTTGTCTCAGGTATGGTGGTTAAAAGCATATATGGATTTGACACCACAGGATGAACACCCACAGCGATACAATTCATTTCAATTAACTCTTGGCCCCAGCTGCACTTTTGAGCATAGCCAGCCCACACTGCCTATTCTCAGTCCTACCCTCTTCTCTCACTATCCTCAGTGCTATTTAACTACTTAGCAGGAATGAGCTACAGCTGCACATCATCCATGTCAATCTATGCACTGCCGTCCAGGCAAGGCCACAGCTGCATATTATCAATGCTAATCAACCCACTGCCTTCATTTCTCTACACTAAGTCAAGGATTTTTCAGTTTCTCAGGTCTTGCCAGCAAGAGGGCTGGAATAGCACAAGAAACTGGAAGGAGATACAGCTGACTTGAACTTGCTAAAGAGGTATTCCATACCACAAGACATCATGCTCAGTATATAAACTGGTGAGGTGGGGGTGGTTGGTTGGGGCTTGCTGATCATTGTTTGGGGATTGGCAGGGTATCAGTCAGCAGATGTTGACCAACTGTATTGTGTATTACTTGCTTTCTTTTCTCCCATTCCTTTGGATTTCATTCTTCTCCTCTTCTTCCTCCTTTTCATTATAGCTATTATAATAATTATTATTGGTTTTATTTTATTTCAACTATTAATTTCTTCTTATCTCAACCATTGAGTTCTACGTTCCTTTCTGATTCTCCTTCCCATCTCTCTGGGTGAAGGGGGAGTGAGCGAGTGGATGTGTGGTACTTAGTTATCGGTTGGGGTTAAACCATAACAAAGGTGCATCCTGTCTGTCACTAGCAGGCCTGGTGTTTTTCAGATTGACCTGTGATCAAAAAACCCAAAATTCTGTCAGTGACACCAGTCATGGATCCAGGTGTAGAACAGCTGGGTCTTCTTGGTTTTACCCTCACCATTCCCTGCAACTGGAAGGACAGAGGAGAACACTACTTGTGTTCCTAATCCCTTAACCAGTTGTCCCAAGGCCCTGAAGACTCTCTCGATCACTCTAGGACTTCTTATTGCAACTTCATCACTGCCTACATGAAAGAGCAATAATGGATAATAGTCCAAGGGTGATACCAGGGTAGGAAGACCACCATAAGAGATTGCGTTCATGGACTAAGTGAACTCAATGGACATTTTGTGGACATTTTTGGACATTTTTACAGGGATGGTGCATAGACTAGGGGAATGATGTCTATCAAAGGATGGGAAGGGTGATGGTGGTTAATGAGGTTGTATTGGAAAGTGTGGCATGACGTAAATGGTATGGAATAAGGGGTGGATACTGTCCTGGTTTCAGCTGGGATAGAGTTAATTTTCTTCTTAGTAGTTAGTACAGTGCTGTGTTTTGGTTATGGTGTGAAAATGTTGATAGGACACTGATGCTTTTAGTTGTTGCTGGGTAATGTTTATCCTAAATCAAGGACTTTTCAGTTCCTTGGGCCCTGCCAGCAAGAGGTCTGGAGGGTCACTGGAAATTGGGAGGGAACAGAGCCAGGACAGGTGACCCAAACTAGACAAAGATGTATTCCATACCATATGACATCATGCTGGGTATATAAACTGGGGGAAGAAGAAAGAAGGGGGGGGACTTGTTTTCCCAAGTAACTGTTATGCATGATAGAGCCCTGCTTTCCTGGGGATGGCCGAACACCTGCCTGCCCATGGGAAGTGGTGAATGAATTCCTTGCTTTGCTTTGCTTGTGTGCATGGCTTTTGCTTTACCTATTAAATTGTTCTTATCTGAACCCTTGAGTTTTACATTCCTTTCTGATTCTCCTCCCCATCCCTCTAGGTGAGAGGAAGTGAGCAAGTGGCTGTGTGGTTCTTGGTTGCCAACTGGGGTTAAACCATGACACTCATCACATCTTTAACTCGGGCCCCAGGGAGGCATGTGTGGAGATATGTGTGATGAACTGTGTACATGTATACATACATCAATATTTATGAAACAATTCATCCAAATGTATAGGGTATTGTGTTGTCAGAGAGTATTGGCCAGTCTGACAGGAAAAAAATTCTTTTGGTGAAGTTACTTATAGCAATTGATCTTCACTGGTAGGAACTTCTGGATATAATTCTACATATCCTGTAACCTAGCTGGATGCATTTTTGCAGTTGTCTTAGGAAACTATTTCTTGAGGAATATTCATCACTTTTCTGAAAAATTATGGTGGCTGTTGAGCCAAATTTTGGTCTTGAACCTCAGCCAATATTTTCTTGACTTGAAAGAGCGCTGCCAATAAAAAGTAATTGTACAACTGACAGAACCTCTTTTGTTGCCTCCTAGGAATAATCTTAATTTGCAGTCTGTAATGCCAAAAGGGTGTCCCTGTGTATGTATGCTACTCTTGGAAAATTTGTCTTTCTATAAGTAATTACTCTGTCCAGCTGTTTGTTCCAGCTGTGCAGTAGTTTATTATCACTGTCCATTGCTTCTTGACACTGCCATTCAGTTTACACTATAAACCCCTGCTTTCCAATTTTAGGTACATATATATAGTTTAGAAACTAGCTGATGGTGAAAACTGTAGCCCTGGATCTATATTTGTCCAAGACATAAGGGAACATAGGATGCACATGCCTGTGGAAGCCCTCTTCTTCTCCCTCCTATATTTCTACAGTACCAAAGCAGACAATTTCCCCAGCCTGCTCTATTCCTAGCACCCACTATGTGAACAACCACCAAAGACCAAATATTACCATGCTGTCTATGAACCAGCAAGCTTCACAACTGGTTATTTCTCATTTTGTCTCCCTTCTGGGGTGTAGCAAGCTAATAGCACGCTTAAACCATACAAAACATACAGAAGAAGCTGTGCTTGTGCCTCTTCCTCTTATGTCTTGCTTAGTGTTAAAGTAGTAGTGGCATGACTGGGGGAAAGCCAGTGTCCTGGATTTGGATCAGGGATAGAACTGCAGTTTTTATGCCTCCTAAGAGAATAATCTAAACATGAATGCTATTTGTGAACCAGTGTCTTGCTGATCTCATTTACTGTTGTATAAAAAATGAAAATGTCTCAGTAAAGGCATTTAAAAATAATTTTCTCATAATGTAAATGTATGCCTAGACTGCCAGACTACAGAAGGGATTTCTCTGAACTGGTTTTGACTGGGATAGTTATTTTTCCTTCTCAGTAGCTGGTACAATGCTGTATTTTGGATTTAGTATGAGAATAATGTTGATAACACAATGATGGTTTTGGTTGTTGCTGGGTAATGTTTATACTAAGTCAATGACTTTTCAGTTTCTCAGGCCTTGCCAGTGAGAAGGCTGGAGGGGCACAAGAAATTGGGAGGGGACACAACCAGGGCAGTTGACCTGAACTAGCCAAAGGGATATTCCATACCATAGAACATCATGCTGAGTATATAAACTGGGGGGAGTTGACTGAGGCCTGCTGATTACTGCTCAGGGACTGGCTGGGCATCAGTCAGCAGGTGGTAAGCAACTGTATTGTGCATCACTTGTTTTCTCCCTTCCCTTTGGATTTTATTCCTCTCCTCATCTCTTTTTCATTATTATTATTAATGTTATTAATTTTATTTTATTTCAATTATTAAACTGTTCTTATTTCAACCCTTGAGTTTTACCTTTTTTCCCCGATTCTTCTCCCCATCCCATGGCGGGGGGAGTGAGTGAGTGGCTGCATGGTACTTCATTGCCGGCTGGGGTTAAACCACGACACTTCTTATTTCTCTTGCTGCAGCAGCACAGAGGTTTTTGTTTGTTTATTTTTATTTAGCCTTCAAAGAGAAAGAGTGAGAAGACAGCCTATACACTATAGTTCAGGAGCCATTCTGACAGGAACATAGATTTCTGGATTTAAATCCTCTCTTCAAACCAAACAGAAGAAAGATTTGATCTGGGGCTTGTTACAGCCCTTGTAACTATTACTGATTAAAAGGAAAGTAGTAGGAACAGTCCCTCTGACTGTGACTTACGTGTCCCAGCCAAATTAGATGCCTGAATCAAGAAGTGGACTAATGGCTCTGATATCTGAAGGACAAAACTGACATGATGTAGAATTTCAGATAGTGAGAAAGTCCTGACAGCATTGTCACTGAACTTGCACACGTGTATAATATGTCACTGCTGAAAAGGATTACCAATAACAATTTTGTTGAACTATTGTTTGGTCAGCCTTAAAGTATGGAGTGTGCTAGGAATCCTCTGCAGTATTTGTCTCCATGTGCAGCATGGGGGGTCTAAAGGAAGAATTCACAGTCCTTGACTGAATCTTTTCATGCAAGATTTCTTCAGAACAAGGGAAGGTATCCCACTTGATCCCATTTGATTACTGCAGTGTTTCATGGGATAACGACTGAAATAACAGTTTAAGAAGAACCTTTTTTTCTTATGAAAAAATACTTAAGAAGTACCTTTCAGGTTTGGGCATCAAAGAAACAGGTCCAATGAAAAGATATTTATAAACTCCTTCAGCTATTTCAGGGAGAACAAAAAGCATGGCAACAGCCTGATGAGTACAGGAAATTGAACTGAGGGAATTAGGCTACTGGGTAATGACTAGAAAAAGGCATATTATAGATAGAGGAGATCAGGGATTTAGTCTGTTCTCAGAAGAGATTTACCAGAGTAGAGGACTGGCCACCCTCCTACCTCCCCGAGATAGAGAAATTAAGCTTTCTACTGAGTCCTGGGCAGTTTTAGGGAAGAAATAATGGAGTCTGTCAGAAAGACACCAAAAGGTTTAAGGAATATGGACTAGTTATGCCTTTTTGCATGCTGCCTTCACCAGAAATAAACCTCAGAACCACCTGGGGTTCACCCAGCACCAGTTATAAATAGGAATAACAGAGTAAAGACATCAAAGGAAAATGTAGGCTATGTATCAGGAAAAATTGCATAAGAGTGTGATCTATTAGCCCTCAGGAACCCCTCCCAAAGAGGGTAGGGGTGGAATTCTCTTGCTCAAAGCATTAAAACCCTAAGCCCTTGGGAGTGTGCTGAATGAACAATCTTGCACTGACTAGAGGGAGAATGAGGTGATTTAACTGCTCATCATTTCTACCCCCAAATCCCTTTTATGTACATTCCAGGATGCCTTTAGTGACAAGCTGCAGTTCAATGCCAGAGTTGAAATCAGCCTGGACACAGACCAAGAGCATGATTCAGAAGATGTAGACGGGACAGGAGGTATAGAAAAAGGGTTGGGGGATTAATTTAACTGAGACAAGCCAAAGTCATTCCAGTTCAGTTTTCAACGGGAACTGAGGCTTAAGCAAAGAAAGAGTGGTTAAGTGATCCTCAAATATTTATAGATGCATGCCATATGTTGTGGTTTAACCCTCACTGGCAACTAAGCACCACACAGCTGCTCGCTCACTCCCCCCACGGTGGGATGGGGGAGAGAATTGGAAGGGTAAAAGTGAGAAAACTCGTGGGTTGAGATAAGAACAATTTAAAGAGTAAAGCGAAAGCTGCACGCACAAGCAAAGCAAAACAAGGAATCCATTCGCTACTTTCCATGGGCAGGCAGGTGTTCAGCCATCTCCAGGAAAGCAGGGCTCCATCACACATAATGGTTACTCAGGGAAGACAAGCACTGTAACTCCAAATGTCCCCACCTTCTTCCTTCTTCCCCCAACTTATATACTCAGCATGATGTTCAATGGTATGGAATATCCTCCCAGCCAGTTTGGGCCAGCTGTCCCAGCCATGTACCCTCCCAAATTCTTGCCTTCTTGCTGGCAGGGCCTGAGAAACTAAAAAGGCCTTGATTTAGTATAAACATTACCCTGCAACAACCAAAAACATCAGTATGTTATCAACATTGTTCTCACACCAAATCCAAAACACAGCACTGCAGCAACTACTAATAAAAAAATTAACTCTATTCCAGCTGAAACCAGGACACGTGTCAGTGGCAAGTATGTTAAAGCCTCATTAACATTGCTTTCCTTAGTCAGGGCCTGAAAAATTAATACAAATATTAAAGGCTTCTGCCTCCAACACAGATACCGCTGCTCTGTAAGCCCTCACCTGCCTGAGCTGCAGCTGAAACAAAAGTTTCCATCAGCACCAGCACCAATACTTAATTTCTTCCTCCCTATAGCTTCCCCTTCTCTGCCAAGGAAATAAAAATGAAAGAGAAATAACCTTTCCTAATTGTGAACATCTGCATAAGAAATCATGTTTTCTTTCACCCTTTATATTGTCAGTCCTTTCTATAGTCCCACCTTTCATCACTTGTTTTCACTTTGTCTTTTTTTCCCTTTATTTCCTCTGTCATCCTTTCTAGTCCCTTTATCCCATACCTAACCTTCCTTCTCTCTGCTTGCCAGTTTTCCTAAGTGCTCGCTTTCTCTTTCTTTAAAGCTATTTTAAAAATTGTTGTTGTCTTGTTTTAAAGAGTCCACTCGGATTATCCATACCTAGAGAAAAATCCTCAGCGAAGCTGGCAGCCAGAGGCAATGAATATCTGGCCCAGGGGCCTTTCCTTTGGGGCCACCAGGCTGTGCTGAGGGGTGCTGCATTCTGCTCCTTTGTGACTGACCTGCTCTTAGTGTCATTTTTACCTCCTTACTGCTGCAGAGACTGCTACTGGGGGAGAAATTACCTTTCTCTAATTAACATAATTAGGAGGCTGTGTTCTGCCAGAATATAGCGTACCTAACTAGGCAGAATAATGTTAACAGGATAGTACCATTGTAGAGGTAGGAGGGAAAGACACACCCATATGTATCCCGTGATGCCAATACAATTCTTCCTATTCCTACAGGGCTGTAAAATTTGAAGCTGACTGGGCTATCTTTAGACCTACAGTCCTGTGTTTAGGCAACATAGAGAGATACATCACAGAAGAAAAATCTTTGGATGCTGATTATAACTACACCTTACATAAGGCATCACAAAGGTAAAATAATCTTACACCACATGGTACTGACAAAGAGTAGTGCTGCCTCTCAAAGAATGTTTTAATGTTTTGACTGAATGCCAGCCCAGTTTTCCTTGTAGAGTAAGTTCTTTGACTGAAACCCTATATAAGTCAATATGTCCCATGACAGATCAGGTATATGATACAGCCCTTGCATTTCTGTTGTTGATTTGGCTACATATTGAACCTGACTATGGGGCAGTCCTCATAACTTACTTGCATCAGAATAGGCTGGTTGGGTTAAGATGCTTCCAGATGCAGTAGTCAAGGCTTTGAAAAAGGACTGATGGTTTTAAATCTCTCAGTTCAGGGGATGCCTAATTTGAGATACTCTGATGTAATTTGACTTTTCCAGTGGCAAAGCCTTGCTCTGAGAAAATCAGAACTACTTTAGATTGGCTCAAGCAGACCTACGTATAAACAATGCATCCAAAGTCACTAATAACTTGGAAAACAGAAGTATTTTAAACAAAGTCAATGCCCAAATCTTGTTCAGTAGCCCTTAATTACTACCATAAAAATCTGATTATTGTGTCCTTTTTTTTTTGGTAGCCAGTTTCTTCTCACTAGTAGTTTTACAAATGCACATATGGGGAAAACACTGAAAACAGCAAGAAAACTGTATAGGAAAGCTTGAAATACTGGGGGGGGGGAACCCAACAAACCAAAGAAATAACTTTTAACCAAATTTAATATTAGTATAGAAACACATATGTTCCTTTCATTAGGAAGTCAAGAATGAGCCTAATCCATTTCTTTTTGCATGCTGTGAATTGACATAAGTATCTCCCAGAATTCCAGAAGCCCCACCAGCCCTGTGAATGTAACAAACTTGAAGTCATTGCTTGACTAACACCTCTATTCAAAACGCAATCTGAAGCAGGGTTTTCAATCAAAACATCACCTCTCAGGTCTGCAGCCATGGTAAGTTTAAATGCTGACATATTTACATTACATTTACACTGCTCCAGTGCTCTGTGTTTCACATGTTGCTTAGGCTCTCTTGTGGTTGCAGGGCTAACTGGATTAATTCACATTTCCCAATAAGATTAGCATCCTAGGTGGGAGGCAGGAAGCTGGGCAGTTTTGCAAACTATCCATCTTGTTCTGCTGATGGAGCAAATTGCTCCCTATTGTGGTTACAGTTTAAAAATCAAGGAGGTAATGTTATACTAACTAAATACTGCATTAACTTCAACTTAATAAAACTAGCCAAATTGTATCAATGCATTCTCATGTGCAACAAACACATTGTCTTCTTTTAGATCATGCCATATCTATGTTGGAAATACTAAAAGCATGCATTAACTATATAGAGGAAACAGAGCTGGGTTGTATATCTATGTGCTATTTTCAGAGAGTCAGGAATAAGTGCTTTGTATGCCATAAAAAACATGCTTCCATTGGAGAGAAAATTAATAGTTGAGAAGCAACAGTTTTTAATGGAAACAAGGGCTTTTTTCTCTTCTCTTCTCTGACTATCCCTCTTTTCAAAACCCTCTTTAGGGTTTGAAGTATTCAGAAAAGGAAAAAAGCAGCTTCTAGAATGAAGGACAAGCTTTAGAAATTGTTCAAGTCATGATCTGCCAGTATAAATTTGGTAAAATTATTTCCGCTCTCCTACCACTGAATTTAGCCCTTAAGACACACGTGCAAGATTTCTCACAAACATTTTATGTAATACTATCAAAGCAAAATACATTCAAGAGTAAAAGACTTTTCAATGCTAATTCCAAGTTATGAAACTTCCTGATATATTTTCTATTTGTTGCCATTCTTGCTTGATTTGCTTTATATGTGAGGTTGGTTTAAAAATGTTTATCAGCACTGTGAAAGAGCAAAGACTGTTGAGCCCTGCTCATATACTCTTTACTTCAAAACCTTTGAATGACTGTTACATCTTGAACTAAAAAAATTCTTTTCTGTCAGTCTTTTTAAAAAAATGTAGAGGGATTTTTAAAGGACCAAGGACATATGTTACCATTGTCTGGGTTGGGCAACCCAGGCCTGTTAGTTGAAGCTGCAGAGCAACTTTAAATTGTCCTGGGAACAAGCAGTGGGAGAAGGAAAACAAGCTATGCACAAACAAGAAGCCAGGTGCAGAGCAAGTCCTGGGAACCGCGAAATCAACACACTCTCATCGGCACACTCTGATAAGACACCTGCAGCATGCTCACCAATCAGTGACACGGACGCCCACGTGACCAGAGACTTTTATCTAATCACCTGTGTGTAAAGTCGGGTGAGCGGTCGGTTTAAGTTATAAATATGACCTGTTTGTTTAATAAAGGGAGCATGGCATGTAGCCATATTGGTGTGATTGTCATGACTTGGCCGACTCTCCACGGGGGACCCTCTTCGAAAAAACAGTATTTTCTGCAAGGAAAATAGCCCTTTTTCTTTTGAATAGCTGTTTTCAAGCATGCAACAAAGAAATTACTTAAAGGCAAGGGAAATGTATTAAGTAAAATTACCTTCACCATTTTTTACTGAAAAACACTCAATTTTTAAACCAAGAGTTTTGTAGCAAGGTAAAACTTGAAGGAAGGGTTTCTGTAATTAAGGGTCCCATAATGCCTTCCCCTGTGCTTGCCTGGTTTACTAAAGGAATGGACTTATGCACTCCAATAGTTTGTCCATTAGTGGCAAGTTTTGAATCAGCTGGCTAATTTCAACTACATTTGACAGAGGGGTGGAGGGGTCTGAAAGATATTTGGGGTTCAGAGATTTCATGCATATGGATCACTAAATATGGGGAGGGTATGAGAGGGAGCAGGAGAGGGGAACAGCTGAAGGTCTATACTGATGGAAGGAATCAAAGCTGGGTTCAACATTTATCATTTCTGTTGGCCTGAAGCTAGCCAATATAAATCCATGCACCGAGTGGATGATCAAGTGTGCTGTCCTAGGCCCATTCCACAATAACAATTTTGAATGGTAGTGTAAGTTGGAGTCATCATTTTTCATTTGGCATTGAAATAAACAGGAAAAGGACAAGGAAAGGGAAGGATAAATATTTTTGCAAAACACTAATGAACATTAAATATTTTATACAGGAGTTTGCAAATCAAAGGAAACAATGAAGAAGCCATCTTAAGTTTGTTAAATTGAGAACTACTACACTTATTTTTGTTTTTCTACTACTACCTGGAATTTTCCTTCTTCCTAACATTATCATTATTACCTTACATTTAAGCCTACGCTAAGTGTGATTTAACACAGGAAACAGAAAAAGAGAGGTCTAGTTTTCAGTATCAGAGGTGTCTTTGTTGTGGAAAGTTATCAGCTCCCAAACATTGTCTACATTGCATAGGTCTGTGTACTTTAGCAGGTTTATAGCTCAGAATCAAACTCCCTAGAGACTTGCTGCAACTTATAAACCCATAAGGAATTTTTCAGACCAGTTCTATATCCTAATTCATTCACTTATGAGAACAGATCCATTATAACATTGTTTAAAAGGCATTTTCAAATACCTGCTTTTCTTTCTCACTTTTGCAGTAACAGTGATTTAAAACATTGAAAATTCACTCTACCAGCTAGTTTTGTCACCAAAATCGGGAATCAAACCTCTTAACACCAATGTAGTATTAAGAAGCAGGCACTCCTTTATTGCAGCACTGGGTGCTTGGTGTCATCTCCACAGATCAAGCACACCTGTGTAAATTTCACCATTACATTTATACACAAAAATTACAAGGTCATACACTCCCAGTTACAATGATTGGTTAGAAATTTGCATATAATTATAATATCTGCTGTGTCATCCTCTTCTGTTACTACGTTTGTACAGGGGAAGGGTCTTCACCTGGGCAAGGGTCTTCTTGACCTGTGGGCGTGGTTTTTAGTATTATAATGAAGGTAGTTCACTTCAGGACACCTTAAAAGTAAGTTTTGTTGCCAAGTTGGAAGGCTGGATATCAGCCTTGCCAAGCTGTCCAATAACTCATCCTATACACAATAGAACCTAGGTACTCTGGTTATGGTCTAGAGAGTAAGGTTATTATGGTCTATAGCAGGGGTCCTCAAACTTTTTAAACAGGGGGCTGGCGCGTGGATGAAGTGGCAGGAAGTTATCTGCAGCTGCTTGGTTTCCCCCCCCCAAACCCCGGCGGGGGGGTGTGTGTGTCTGTAAATACCGGGGGCCGGATTGAGGACCCTGGGGGGCTGTATCTGGCCCACGGGCTGTAGTTTGAGGACCTCTGGTCTACAGAATAGGGACTTCAAGTAACACAGTCTCGGATAACAAGCAGCACAGCAACTCATATGTCATTGGTTAATAAGTGCTAACATAATTCTAACATGGAGGTTAACTCCTTAAAATCAAGATGCTCCTATAGCTGTTTCACAAACACAAAATATAGAAAGATTCAGTAAACCTTAAGATAATCTGCAACAGTTTGAGGAAATCTTCAGATGAGGAGGGGGACTTCTAAAGAAGGTGATATTTTGCATTTTTAAAACTGAGGAAAACATGCCAGCCAAACTGTCTGACCACTGGCATTCAGCATCAAAGACAAAACTAAGGAAGGTTAATTTGTCTGAGGTTTCACTTCTTCCCTTGTATAAGGCAGTAAGAATAATTACTATGAAGTCAATAAGGTCACTCAATTGACTTGAAACAAGGTTTCATTTTTAAGCCTGGATGTGGATGTTGGTTTAATATCAAAGAAATTCTATAGCTATAGCTGGGAAAGGAAACCATGGAGGCTGACTTCCTGATGAGGGACATGATTATTTTTATCATCTCTGGTGAGAAATATATGCATTACTCAGAGGAATAATAATAATGAAAAAGAGATCAGATTTTTTGAGGGATCTTTTTAATTCATAGCATTTACCCTGTGTTCTGCAGTGATCAGATAGTTTAAAGAAAGATGAGGAAAATCTCATCAGCTAAAGCCTTTCCAGAGGAGAATTTTTTCCCAATCTGTATTTGTGATTATTTTGTGTCCTGAAGTAAAGGGTTCATGTATAAAAACAAACCATAATGCCTATATTAATGTTGGATTCTTATTTGAATTAATGGAATTGTGTCTGTGAAAAAATAGCATTTTCTATAATGGATTTCCAGAATATTTCTGTCAGATATTCCTGTGCCTTGGGTACTTTTGAAAGGCAAATTAGAGCCTATTACATAGTCAAGTTTTGAAAGTGGGCCGTGACATGACACAATTAAAAAATTGTCTCTCTGAACTTTTTTCCTATGCTAAAACACAATGGGTCTAGGTGAAGGTTGCATGGTACATAGTACACCTAACACAAAGAACAACAAAATAAAAATTGCAGGTTATATATACCTTTTAGAACTCTCCTGAGAGAGATACTTCAACACTGTTAACAGCTATAGTATGAGCCTGGCAATGACCACAACTGTAACTCTGTCCCAGGGCAGATCACTGTCAGCTTCCTACTGCTCCAACTCGTTTGTGACTCAGCACATCTCCAAAGAGTTGTATTTGGTGATTGGAATACTGTAGGACTACTGCTGACTTGATATGCATTGCTGGAATATCTCTATGACCTGCAAAATCTCCTGCAGTTTCCTTCTCCTCCTACTCAGTATGGTGAGAACCCCTCCTGCAATTTCATTAAGAGAGCCAGAGCAGAATACAAAGAAAGATGCAAAGCCTGACTGATAAAGGATGCTTTTCTCAGATAAAAAATACTTGTTTTTAAGCCAGATTTAGAGCTTTCACAAGAGTATGTGGACATGAAGCAACGTATCTTGATTTTGCCAGCACCTTGTGTCATAAGAAATCTGTCTAGCCATTCCAGGAGGAATTTTGGAGGTGTTTGTTTCTCACATAATTTTACAATTTTAAAATACTTCTCACTTCCACATGAGTAGAAGGAGAATGATAGTCAGGACAGCAGACTATGAAACAGAAAGTTGATGCTGACTGTGCTACCCTTAATCAAGCTGAAGCGCTAACCATTTGTGCTGGTTTTGGCTGGGGTAGAGTTAATTTTCTTCATAGTAGTAAGCATGGGGCTCTGGTTTGGATTTGTGCTGAAACCTGTGTTGATAACACAGGGATGTTTTAGTTATTGCTGAGCAGTGCTTACAGAGAGTCAAGGCCTTTTCTGCTTCTCACTCCACCCCACCAGTGAATAGGCTGGGAGTGCACAGGAAGCTGGGAGGGGACACAGCTGGGACAGCTGAGCCCAACTGACCAAAGGGATATTCCATACCATATGACGTCATGCTCAGCATATAAAGCTGGGGGAAGAAGAAAGAAGGAGGGGATATTCAGAGCGATGGTGTTTGTCTTCCAAAGTAACCGTTATGCATGATGGAGCCCTGCTTTCCTGGAGATGGTTGAACACCTACTTGCTGAGGGGAAGTAGTGAATGAATTCCTTATTTAGCTTTGCTTGTACACGTGGCTTTTACTTTATCTATTAAACTGTCTTTATCTCAACCCATGAGTTTTCTCACTTTTATTCTTCCGATTCTCTCCCCCAGCCCACTGTGAGGTGATTGAGCAAGCAGCTGTGTGGTGCTTAGTTGCCAGCTGGGGTTAAACCATAACAGTCCTTTTTGGCACCCAACATGGTGCTTGAAGACTTTGAGATAACGATCAAACTTAGATCAAATTTACAGCTGTTATTTTTGTTAGCATCAATATTATTTCCTGTCTGCTGGACATATTCCCACAGTTCTAATAGAGAGAGATGGTATATTGCTCTAATTGAAAAAGCTTAAGTTGTCCAGGAGGCTTGCTTTGTATAAAGTGCAACATAGAACATTTACAATCAGCAGAAAATATAGAAGTTAATCTAAACATGTCTATGTTGCTTTCAGCTTTTAAGAATTGTTTCATGAGCAGAACTAATGAATGCCAGTTACATTATGCAGTACGCTATGCTACCCTTTTAATAACCCTGACTCTCTGACCCTTTCACAAAATCACTGCTCTCATATTTACCTTAAAGCATCTCATTCATTTTCCCCAGTACTTCCTCTCTTTCCCACCTTCTCTAATGCCTGCTTATGCAGAAATTCATGCCTGCTGTAATGTGTTCTAATCCAAACAGGTATTGCCCTGCAACCTTTCTCTTGGTGGTGGTGGCACTAATCAATTGATTTTCAGGAAATGAAGAGGAACCCCTTTATGAAATGTGCTTGAAATCAACCAACACATTCAAAAGCTATTAGTGGAGTGTCAGATGAACTGTCAGAAAGACATTATAGATGGTTAAGAAACTGGACTAAAAAACAGGCTGGAGAAATAGTTACTTTTATATCTAATGGGAGTACATGCAAATCATCCAGGCACCACTTATGGTGCACAAACTTCAATGTATAGCTGTTTCTTAAATCTGCTGTGTTCATTAATGAGTATTTGAAATGCATTCTATAGCAATTAGGCAAGCCTGTCTGTTTGTAGGAGTACTGATCTAAATCAACTCTAGATCCAGCTCCTTCTCTTCAGGCAGAGATTTACTGAGTACTGATTGAAAGCTATTACCTTATTGTGCAACCAGAAGCTCTCTATCTCAGGTAATGCAAATCTGAGATCGCTGAGAACAGTAAAATGATCATTCTGTTCCTTTCTCTGATTTTGGTGCCTAATCACCCGTTTCTGATAACTGAAAACCTGTGGTCCTTGAGTTTAGACACTGTGATTAGTATAGCAGCCACAGACTCTCAAGGGTCTTGGCATAACCCTTCACAGTTTCCTTTCATGGGCAGTCTGACTTATAGTTCATGGCTTCAGGGACGCATGATGGTGGAAGCAGACAGACACAGGCCTTGAAAAAGATCCAAATCTATTAAGCTTTACTTCGGTTAGCATAAGTGTTATTCAGATCCAGACAAACAATAAGCCATCTGTATATATTTGCCTGCTTCAGTTTCCTCATACTTAGGCATTCTTTGGGGTTAAGTCACTCTTCTAAGGAGTTCAGCATTTTCTCCTTCCTACTGTACTTTGACTTTTCCTTTAGAGCACAGAGTTGAAACAAGCTCTTCTCTAAACTACTTGAAAATGTCCAATGGAAAAAATGTTTTATTTTATAACTCACTTTATCTTGACAAGCTGGCTAACTTTAATTTCTTAAACATGTCTTGGGGAGCTCAGACATGAAGAACTAGTTTGTCCTGAGCAACAGTTCTCTGTAATGACATTTGAATGCACACTCATTAAAAAGTTTAACATATTATCATTATCTTCCATTATTATCCCTGTAACCAGTGCATGATTTTTTCTTGACATTGCTGCTGACATTTACTAGTGAGGCAAGAGACCACAATGAAAGCAATTGAGCTCCACCTCCAAAACAGATGTTACAAGCTGACAAAGTCATGTGCATATGGAGAACTCATTTCACATGGACATTTTCAGTGACCTTTTTTCCTATCCTACTGCAGAAATTATATTCTGCAATAACTGTGTCCACATGGCCAGCTGTTTCATACTTAATTTCTACAACAATGGTATAGAGACAGCAGGGGTCTATTTCAAAGTAAGCACAGCATTCTGAGCAGGAATCCTATGGTGGTGCTTCCAGATGGTGAGCTAGCTGTCTGTGTTCTGGATCCTCTCTTGTGGTGTGCTGTGATTACATAGCAGAGCCAGCTGGAATCAGCCAGAATTGCAAGACTTGTGGTCAAACTACACATTTCCACTGGTTCATCTCTTTTTGGCGTACCAAAGCATTTTCAAGTTGCTGTCAGCTAGAATGAAGGCAACTCTTCTGTCTCATGCCTCTAGGAGTCTCTAGTACAAAAAAGACTGAGATCACACTGAATGGATCTAGCTATAGAAAGCACACACCATTTTGATGGGTCATTTAGCAGCTCAAATGAGGTGATGGCACCAGGAAGAAGACAAGAATCCTAAACAGGAATGACCTATTTCTGAAATAATTTATTTTTCTGAGCACAGGGAAAAGGCAGGACATGCTGGGAAAGCACTGTGCTGCAGATCTATCATGCTTAGCGAAGACTACAAAAATATAAGTACTATGAAGATCTCCGTTCTTAGGATCTCTGCCATGCCAGTCTTATGGCTATAGCAGCAGTGCAGCAGCATGGATCATAAAACATAGAAGGCATAGGAGATTCTTGGTGGCTTTACCTGTTTGTTCCCATGTGATACTAATGTATTAATGGCACCCATGCACCCACACTTTGCCTGCTGCACCAGGATGAAATGTTCTAAAGAAATGTGGTTAAAGAGATGTTTCTCTCTCTTTTTTTGATGGCCTGGTTGCTTAGCATGGCAGCTTCTCCAACACCAGTCACAAACTCACGTATGTGTAGAAAAATCTAGGACATTGATCCAAAAACCACGGGGGATGCTCACAGTGTTTAGATCATTGCTATTGTTTGGGGGAAAAAAAGCATACCTGCTGTTCCCCTTGCCCCTGAAAGCCTTTAAGCAAGAGTCCTGCACAGTAAGGTGTATTAGTTTATCCTGAGAAGCTACATGTTGACAGTAGAGTGTGCATTTAAGGGACTGAACAGGAGAGTGCTTAAGTGGATGACTTTGAGCATTACCTCCCTTGTGCATGCTTGCTCGCTCGCTCACTCTAGTTTTAGTGAATTCTACTTTATGAGAACAAAGGAAAGTTTTTCTCATGGAGGCAAAGAACAAGAGGTGTTCCTCCCCAGATGACAACTGGCAAGGTCAACAAATTCAGAGAGGATTTGTGTTCCTACATGGAATGTGAAAATAGACTTTTTTCATCAAATCTTTTAAGCATGGGAATTATGCTTAATGGAAAAGAGAATTACTTTTCACAGAATGGTGTATCTTAAATATATTGCTTTGATAGGAGAGACCACTGTATACACTGTATTTTGCTGATGTGCATGAAAGCAAATGCTTTTATGAGCCATTCATTGTGCTCTCAGCCTGGGGTACTTTGTCTTACAAAAATCAAATCAGTTGTTAAAAAAACATTCTTATCAAACAAACAAAATCCACTTACCATCACCTAACATGTAATCTTTATAACCACTGAAAAAGATAAAAAATCTGGGGAGGGTCTAGCTTTCTACCAGTCTCTCTCAATGAGTTCAGCAGTGTGCTCAAAACCTCACTTTCAAGCAGAAGGTCATGTTCCATCACCAGCAGCTCTGTCTGCCCTGAAAGGTGCTGGGGATAGAGAGGAAGGTGCTGCATAGAAAATTTCACCTCTGAGCAGGCAGTATTCTCAATGACTCACATACATGACTGGATCATTGCACTGGTATGAGATGGTAAAAGACCTTGATGCAGCCGACTAGTTTTGAGAGTGCTGTGACAATTGGTGCCCCCTGTGAGGTCCTTCAGATTATGAGACTGGGTGTAATGAGCGGCAACAGCGGTGATGGCTGTGCCAGGGGATGTTTGAAGTTTTGAGCAGTGACAGCGGCGCCCAACGAAGCAGAGACAGGAGGGGATGGCCTGTGATCCAGATCACATTGAGATAGGTGGGAAGAGCCTGGGGATCTGGATCAGACACCAGTAAAGGTGAGCCATTGGGATTAAAGAGAAAAAAGCCTGACTGCCGTGGAGTTAAGAGACTGAGGGTAACGGGCGATAGCGGCAGAGTACATGGCCAGATGTGGCAGCAGCCGGCAGCGGTGGCAGGTCCAGAGCGGGTCCGGCTAGACAGCGGTGATGGCTGTGCTGGGGGAAGGCACGGGAGCAGCGCAGTGCTGCAAGTGGCTTCCGCCGTTGCTGCTGCTGCTGCTCAGCCTGGTGGTATTCTTGCCGGTGTTTATGTGCTCCTTGAAGGTGTCTCCAGTCAAAGAAGAAATGAACAACCACAAGGATGTTGAGAAGCTTGTTGGAAGACGGAGTAATGTACTAGTGCTGTATTCTAGATCTGCTGCTGTTGAAAGCTCATTCAGGTTACTGTCCAGTGTGTCCCAAGAGGTGAAAGGACGAGGTACTATAAGTTCATCAGAACCCCACTCTGAAGAAAACAAAATCTTAGATGTTAAGAAAGCAGATGAGAAGAAAGGCGATCAGCTCCCAGAAGCTGAAAAGCCCAAGATAAAATGGAAGAAGGGATATGTGTATGAGTTCAGGGACAAATTGTCTGGACTGTATGAAAACTTTATTTGTGAAAAAGTTGTGATGATTATTAAATACATAAGGCATGAAATGTTAAGAAGAAAAAAAGAGTTCAGGGTCAAGTTTTCCAGACTGTTTGAAAAGTTTATTTGTAAAAAGGTTGTGATGATTGTTAAAAACATAAGGTATGAAATATTAAAAAGAAAAAAAAAAGGGGGGGGAATTGTAGAGGAATGAAGCTGGGTTAATTAATATTGATAATATACAGCTGTGGACTGGCTTCAGGGGCAGTGGGTTGGCTGATGTAGATAAGGTGCAGCTGTGGCTGGTTCTGTGAAGAGGTTGGGCAGTCAATGAAGAGAGAGAGAGTCAGCCTGCTAGCTAGCCCTGGATGAGGAGAGCCTAGAAGAAGGCAGCAGAGGGACTGGCATGAAGGGTATGTTGGTATGAGATGGTAAAAGACCTTAATGTAGCCAGCCAGCTAGTTTTGAGAGTGCTGTAACACATACTGATACTGGTTGTGTGAAGTCATAGTCTGGACTAGTGGACACCAGCATCTGGCTTTACACTGTGCAGTGGGACATGGTTAGAAGTCAAACAATGAAGTAGCCACAGGCTTTGAGTTTGAGGAAAGGGGAGAGTGGATTGGATAGGAGCAGGTCAGTAATTGCACCTGCATGTCTGCAGGCAGCCCTTACAATGTTGGATGTTACATTTTTGTGTTTAACATTATTAGAAGAGATTGTTCACAAGATAATGCAGATTGGAGAGATATACAACAATACTGAACCAGGTGTGTTATGGATTTGCTAATAAGTTAAGATTGACTTTATTTGATTGATTATTTGATTTTATAAAATTATTTTATAGAATAGAAATATAGAAGGATAAGAAATATATTTTAATGAAACTTATAGTTGCACAGTAAAAGCTGCTATGAGATCCTCTGTATATCCCGTATCACGGCTAGAAGAATGGGCTAGAACCATTGTTAAAACTTAAGTAATAACTTTAGGGTTTGAAAGGTTTCTTTGTATTTGACCAGTCTTCTGTATATAGAAGGTGTATTGAAATGTCAGAATATGAGATGAATGGAAACTGGGGAGAGTCGACTGGAACAGCTTGTGGTTACCTGCCAAGAAACCATGAACTTTAGTAAAAGGTAATTCCGGCAGGGGGAGATCACGACCACCGACTCGTATACCACCTACCCAAATTGTACCCCAGACCCATTTCTAGACCTTTCTAAGCTCTACTGCGCAGAATCTGATATAGGAGGAGAATGTGTTAATGACTTTCGGGAAATATCATGGTTATGCATGAATACTTAATGAATATGTATGAATAAGTTCTATATATGGTGTCTAATTTTGAGACGTGGTGTGCGTTGATTGTGAGAGGACTCGCTCATGCACCCGGCCGTCAATAAAGAAGTGTCTGCTTATCTGCATCACATTGGTGTCAATAAGTTCTTCATTCTGAGATTTCGGTAACAGGTGAACTCCTCCAAAATTTTACTGGACAAGAAATGCCTCCTTATGTGGTTTGTTGCTGTACAGTTCTGCCATACTGTATATCTTCTGCACTGAAACAGAACATCCCTTTGGTTGTTCAGAGGCTCAAGATTCATTTGTCCTCCACAGATTTCTACATAGATGTACTCAACATCTTCTTGTGTCAACAAGAAATCCTGGGTTTCAAGGAGGAGCTCTGTCAGTATCAAGGGCTTTGCTAACTAGACCGGTGAGCTTTGTCCTCCACAATCCTGGATGCTGAAACAGCACCCCAGGCATGGAAAAGTAGAAGAATCATTGGGATGCACATCGTTAAATAAGCAGGAAGTTAGTAGAGAATGGTAAAGCACTGGAGGACTGCTGTGAATTGCAGATACATATATGCAAACATTAGTCAGAAAAACACAAACTGGAACCTTTTTGAATGCAGACAGGAAAAGTCACATCAACTGGCATGTAAATTCACAAAGAAAAATACATCAAGTAGTGCAGAAACAGTAAATGTGAACAAATAGTCTGATGCAGGCATGCTCACAGATACTTAAATAAAGTTCCTACTGTAAAAGATCCATGAGCCATACAAAAATTTTTCTTGGCATTAAGTATGAAGCTATTTATCTAATTTCTATGTATAAATACCATATAAACTGGGGCTCAGGTTCATAGGCTTTCAAAAATGAATGCAATTAAGCTCACTAATCAGGTATGAAAAATTCAATTCTAGATATTTGCATATAGCACTGTAAATAATTGATTTTTCTAGTTGGCTAGGCCAGCATTTCTGTTTGATTTCACTCGAGTGCACAGAAGAGATACAGGTTCCTCATTAGCGTGGAAAGAAGAAATATTTCTTAGCCTTTTTATACCTCAGACACTCCTATGAAAAATAGAGTAGTTCTACACCTACCTTGATACAGTTAGAGTAGGAGGTAAGGTTTAGTTAATCATGTTAAGATTCTGTTTCTCTATTTTTAAATATACAAATATACTTTGGAAAAATGTTATGTTGTTGATGTTTGATGTAAATTTTCTGGGAGGAGATGTGACAAGCAGCAAATGCATGTAGTCTTTAATTTACTATATCCAAATGAGGTCCATTTTGTAAAAGTAAAATTTTTTTCTAAAAGCTGTTCAGTCATGTTTAGGTTAATATGTGCATGGCATTGTGTTCAAGGGCAAGAACACTTACAGAGATAAAATGAGTTACACCAACACATACACAGATTCTACATCGCTGATTTGTCTTGCAATAAAAAGGCAACAACCCCTGTCATGGACATTTACCACACAATGAAAGTGTGACAATACCCAAAAAAACCCCACTTATCCTTTGATTAAAACACAACTTCTCAGGCTGACAAATGTATGTGTCTAGATGTGTGGCAGAAAAGGAAGTGAAAAAGCATACGTTGTCCATCATTAGCAATGAGGAAAACATTTCTATGCACAGGGTGACATCCACTCTCATATATGATCTGAATGTCAAGGTCAATATGCTGACTTTTGAGAATAGGATCATGCTCTGCTTTAGATTAAGTAAATCTTGGTATTTTGGTACAAATTTTCATATGAACATTTCTTTCAGTTTCAGTTTGCATCTATACAAAACAGATAATTTCACACAAGTATTTTGAAATAAGACATGTAGGTGGTTGACATGAGTGGAAATCTGCAGCATGAAATTTGCTTAGAAGTGATCATGTTGAGTTCACCTTTGGGATATGCAGCAGGAGAATCCAGGACTCATGCAGAGTATAAGGCAGGACAGACTGAAGTGTTTGCTAGTCTCTGCATTGTGTCTATGACCTCGGCTGATCTGCAGTTTCATATATATGGGATGAAGCTCACATACACATCAAACTTCTATATTATCTAGAAATGTTCCCTGAGATTAAGCCAAATCCACACGTGTGATATTTAATTATAACAAACGTTGAGTTGAATTGTAGATTCATAGATATTAAAGCCAGAAAGGCCTCAACCCTGACATCCTGGATAACACAGGATAGTCAGATTGTCATGATCTGACTCAAATTCACATGAGCATTAAAGCAAAAGGACCGAGTTCAGTGAGTTGGCGCCTTTTTAGCAAATACAGTTGGTTACTTTTTATTGTCAATTTCTCATGGAAAATCCTCTCATTGATGAAAAGCTCTTGATTTTCGAGGATGGTTTGCAAGGATTTAAATTGGGCCAGGGACAGCCCTAGTATAGTCAGCAGTTGACCAGGGCAGTGGCTTGCTGGCATGATAAAATGACCATGGCCTCACTGTTTACCTTTCCCATGCTGTAGGAGCTGAATGGATATAGAGGAAGCTGCAAATGGTAGTAGTGTTCCCAGCAAAGGGCATTGTTGAAAGGCTGGAGGCCTTAAGGAGAGTTGAGTTCAGCTCCTGATCTGCAGTCACTGAGGAGAAAATGGATCACCTGGAGGTAGTTTGGGCTTAGACTCGGGGTAATGGGGCAGGGAGGCAGGAGAAGTTTATAGGGTACAGAAGGTGAAAGGCACATCTAGTTTTTAATTATTGGATAGCAAAGCAGCATTACAGTAGTGTAGCACTGTGTCTGCAAAACAGATGGCATGCAAGGCAGTAGAGAGCTAACAGACATCCTTTCCACACCATAGCCCTGATGTTTCCCCAGCCTATATAAAGTTGCAGTCTTGTGTTTAGTAACATGATGAACACAACTACCAGTTAAACATGAATTGACTTATCTACTAACTACCCAGCACACATGTAAAATTCAACAATTCATATATATAAACAGAAGGCAAGCTAGAGAAAAAATGCAGTGATTGTTTGACCAAATACATGTGGTGAAAACAGTTGCGATTTTAATGGAATGAGCTGTTATTAATTTGCCTTCTTTATAGCCCAGTTTCTGCTAAAGTTCTCAGTAAGGTTTAATGTAAAGTATGAAGGCTTAGTAAAAATATTTAAGTAAACAAAATGAAATTTAGAAATACAGTTTCTTAGAAGGCTGGTTAAATTAATTTTAATCTGCTCCCGAATTCCTGTAAAATTTAATCTTCACTTACAAAAATGGTGGATTTTGGACAGACATTTAGCATTCTTCACATGAAACATTGTTATTTCATTTAATCCCCACATTTAACTCCCCCTTTAGCCATAGAGTTATGCTTTCAGTGTTTGTATACTTACAATGTATTATAGTTTCATCAAATCACTGATTAGAAATTGCAAATACTCACGTGAGAATAAAGTAGAACAAAATCAAAAGAACATATCAGAAATATTATTTAGGTTCTAATGTCTCTTGCACAAAGTTTTAGAAAACAGGTATATATGAGTGGAAATCTGATATCTTAATCGGCAATGCCTGCCATTAACTCTTTCTTATGCAGTTCATAAATTACTGGGCATTAGACTGGGTTCGTCATTGCTCCTACAAACTCAGCTGGACTCTAAGTACATACAAGCCTGAAAATTTTCTGTATCCTCACTGTTGTGGGCCTTGCTTCTGATAAACTCTGGAAAGTACTCACACTGATAAATTAAAAATCCATCCTCAAAGTTGCCCTTAATAGTCATACGTTGTTTAAACATACTGTGCAAACTGTGACTTCTTAGAACAATTACACAGATCAGTTGCCTATACTTCATTATAAACAATAATTAGTTGGAATGGCTTCCTTCACCTCTGATGTCATAAAAATGCTATTACTAGCTCTTCCTTGGACAGAATAAACAAGCATACCTGCTATGCAAGCTAATATAATGTCCTTTGTTTACACAATTGTAAGTCCTGTTAGCTCTAAACCAATTTTGAATTTAGGAGGGTCAAAAAGGGGAATAACAAAGGGGAGAAGTAACCTCAGTGATTCTACACTGACATACCTTCAGCCTCATAACTGGCATGGGAAGGTTGTGTTATCAGTTGGCTTGTGAAACCTAAGTGATGGTTCAGCCACTCTGCCCACAGCAGGACATAAACAACTATATTAATAGTTTCAGGAGTTCATAGCTTTTACCTGTACCTCAGTTAAGTTTTCTATGTAGTATGCATAGGGTTTCAGACATGCTGAATGGAGCTAATCCTTTAAATAGAGTTAAACTGGGATTTTAGGGCTTCATCTTCCAAAGAACTTTGTGTTCAATATCTAATTGTTTTAGGCTTATGCTATAACATCTATGAGTATTTTTTCCGTGGCTGCTCATCACATTGAGCAACCTGTTTGTTTAAGCATCTAAGTGGGAAATCTAACCTCTTTCAAAAATGGAGACCATATCGCCTCTGTAAACACAGGTTGTTTTCCTTTTTATTTGTTAAGGGTCTAGTGTAGAGTAATGATAAACAGAAATCTGAGGCTATGATGAATATCAAGTTGCCGTACTTTCCTAACATTGAGGAATGTGTCAGTTACTCAGCTGTCTGGGGCTAATGCAGACAAGGAGAAGAAAGGCTCCTGATAGTCAGATATCAGCTAATAATTAAGAGTTTAATAATACTAAAACTACTAAGTTTTTATGATTTTGTCTCCACGTCCCCCACTTTCAGTTAAGAAAAGTCAATACCTGCAAATCCAGATTAAAGGACTCCTGAAAAGTGAAAGGATTTGAAAATTCATGTAGAGGAAGAATGAAGGGTGAAAAGTTTATTTTCCATCTGTTAAGCCAAGGTGAAAGACTGGGGTTGAGTCAAAATATGCCTTAATTCAAACTGGTAAGCACTTAAATGTATGCTACAGACTGCCTTCCTCCCCAACCGAAATACAAGAGATGTGGGAGGCCAAATGATCAGGGATGGATCTGGCTGCCCTACAAAACTCTTCTGTGCAAACCAAAAGGCAGATAAGGAGCTGCACCTGAGCACATGTATCTGTTAGCTATTCCTATCATTCATCAGATACCAGAGGCTTCCTCCTAGGAGTGGAGAGGGCATGGTGGGGAAGGAAAGCAGAACTGTTTGGTTAAACTCTAGGTACTGTCAGTTACCACATCTCAGCTGAGACCTATGCTGAACTATAGTCACAGCTGGGAGGGGTAAGTTCAGTCACTAGGACAAAAGCCAGGGGCTCAAAACCAAGCTTAAATGCAAGATGAGCATTACCTTAAATAGGGAAGGCTGCTGGAAATGTATGAATAAACTAGGCATGCCTCATTCCCCTGTAAGGGCTGGAAAGATTCTAGGGGAAATAGATCTTTGCTTGTTATCAGCTAATGAACATTCTGTTTAGAGAGCTGCTTGGTCACTACATACTCCTGTTCAATGGCACCAAGAGCTGCAGATTAGATCTGCAGAACATTGAACAGCTAGTGGTTAGTGCAAAAAGGCCACAGCCTAAGAAAAGGAAAATTTCAAATTTTAACATAAAATCAGTTGAAATATTAAGCTAGAGTTGTGGGAATATGTGGGGAGAGAACGAGTGGGGAACTAAGACAAAGCTGTCAGGACAGAGTTCATGAGGTGGTTTGTTAGGAGCAATATAGTTAAGTGAAAACTACACTGACAAATGTTCCCTAACATTTCTCAGACTTGACCCCTTTTTATGAAAATTGAATTGTAAAAGCTTTATTTATAAAGTTCAATTTTAAGAGTATAACACCTTTTGAAATTATTTGCCTCAGATCAACAAAGAAATTTTGTGAGACAATAAGGAGCAGAATGGAAGATCTATGATTTACTTTTTATGTTCCACCCATTAACTCATGCTTTATCTTCCTAAGCCAAACAGGAAGAATTATTGAAACCTGTTACATGAATCAGGCATACATTAGGGAAAAATTTTCTTCTGAGGCTATAAGTGGATGTAATCCACTTCAAATTTACTTTTACAGCTTTTGTGTAAACATTTGTAAGTACAAGTAATATGGCTTATAAGGGGAAGTCAAATTTAAATATGTACCTTGGACAGATCTAAGTTTCAATATGTGCATACTGGCACGAGGAAACATGACTTACATATACAGATTTTGTTGATAAATAGGTGTGTACAAATTTTGAGCATCCTGTTGATGTGAACTTTCAGTTTAAATGTCCCTACCTGAAGGAACACTGAAAAATGCAAAAGCTACACTTCAATAAATTGTGGTGGTTTGACCCTAGCTAGAAATCAGGTGCCCACCAAGCTGCTCTATCACTACCCCTGGTCAACTGAACAGGGGAGAGAAAATATAGCAAAAAAGTCATGGGTTGAGATAAGGGCAGGGAGATCACTCAGCAATTGCCATCATGGGCAAAACAGACTTGACTTGTGGAAATTAGTTTAGTTTATTAAACTAATAAAGGGGGGAGGGAATAAAACCAGGCTCACTAGAGATGAGCCCGGGGGAGGCATGGTAGTGTTGGAGGTGAGATCAATAGCACAGCTGAAGTGTATGCCAATGCCTGAAGCATGGGCAACAAGCAGGAGGAGCTGGAAGCCATTGTGCAGCAGGAAGACTATGACATAGTCACCATCACGGAAACATGGTGGGATAGCTCGCATGAATGGAGTGCTGCAATGGATGGCTATAAACTCTTCAGAAGGGATAGGCAAGGAAGGAGAGGCAGTGGGGTAGTGCAGGACAAGGCCTCAAGGACAAGAGTCCAAGTACTGTTAGCCTGATGAATAGAGACATGTTAGAACTTGTAGGGCACAAGGCCTGGGAACAAAGGAGCAAGCTAACTGCAGACTCTTGAGCCGTTGCAGTTGAGATGGCAACCAGATGGATAAAGAGGAACAAGTAGCCAGATAAGGGAATGGATAGTGCCGATAAGGAATTTTATTAATTAAGAAAGTCACGTAGGAAGAACCCCCCTAATCTTAGAATAGAAATTGTTGCTATGACAAGGTAAATTAATCAGTTTCTATTGTTTTAACGGTGTGCCTTAAATGTCAACCAATCAGTGTTTTTTATGCTTAAGATTTAACCAATCAGTGTGTAATATGTAGAAGATAGAAACGTATATAATTGTAAGAAAATCACTAATAAATGGACAACTTGCTTGCATCAAGCTGCGTCCCGTCTCTTCATTCGCTGCAGGGTAGCTCTGTATGTCAGGGAGTGTTTTGACTGCCTAGAGCTGAATGATGGTATGTCCTGGTTTCAGCTGGGATGGAGTTCATTATCTCCTTAGGAGCTAGTATGGTGCTGTGTTTTGGCTTTGATGTGAGACTTTTCAGTTCCTTGGGTCGTGTTAGTGAAAAAGGCTGGAGGGGCACAAGGAATTGGGAGGGGACACAGCCAGATCAGTTGACTCAAACTAGCCAAAGAGGTATTCCATACCATGGAGCATCATGCTTGGTATATAAACCTGGGGGGTTGGCTGGGGCAGGCAGATCATTTCTGGGGGATTGTCTGAGCATCGGTGAGCAGGTGGTGAGCAGTTGCATTGTGCACCATGTGTTTCTTTCTTCCTTTCCCTCTGGATGTTATTCTTTACCTCCCCCTTTTCATTATAATTGTTATTGTAATTGTTGTTATTATTGTTCTTTCATTTTCATTCTATTTCAATTATTAAATTGTTCTTATCTCAACCCTCGAGTTTTACATTCCTTTCCAACTCTCCTCCCCATCCCTCTGAGTGAGCAGCTGCGTGGTACTTAATTACCAGCCAGGGTTAAACCACGACATGGTGACAATAGGATTGAGTGTTTATCGGTAAGAATCAGAGTGAGAGCAAACAAAGCAGATACCCTCGTGGGGGTCTGTTATAGACCACCCAAAATTTGGGATCTCATTCTTCAATGAATAAGCAATTTCCCTTTGGGCGTATTGTACCATAATTCTTTATATCATGGTTTTCTTGTAGATTCTTCTCAAGATTTTGCACATGGATAGTGCTGGAGGTAAGATACTGGATTAAGTGATTTTTTTTGTGTGTGCTCTAATAGGATTGTGCCAAAAATCCTTAACAAATTTCTCAGTTTCTTATCAGCTATGAACCCTTTTTAACACGTGTAATGACTGTTAAAAATGTCATGTCAGCCTTCCAAAGATACCTGAATTTGATCCAAAGAAAAAAACCCACGCTCAAGTAAATGGGAGAACCTATGTGAGAAGTGTTACAAAATGAATGGAGAACGTTTTCACTTGCTTTTATATATCATATCCTACCTTTATTAGAAATTATCTAGCTAGACTACATCAGTAGTGTGATTAATTTGATCTTTAAGAAGTATTTCTACACAAGAGAAGCTCTTATATTTAACTAATCAGTAAAACTAGACAGCATTTTACAGTTGTACTCAGTATTAAACTAAAATAGGTCTGAACCAAGGATAGGGAGAAACACATCTAAGGGAACATAAGATAAACTAAACTAAATACAGAAAGCAGTACATCCAAAGCAACACAGCTGAATGATGGCTGATCTACCTTCTTTAACGGGACTGAGAGGCCTGTGATTGTATTCTGCATCCAGTTTTAAAAAATACTTTTTTGAAAAGATGTAGATTACCTGGGAGAATCCAGAATAGTATAGAGTGTTAAAAAAAAAAAAGTTACAAAGGAAGTTGAGGATTTTGTTTTCTTTAGAAGAAAGAAGACCAAGAAAGGCATGATTGTAGCCCTCTGATATATAAAAGACTGTAAATATAATAATGAAAAACTGTTTCTCATGCAAACAGAAGAAAGATCAAGAAGAAATCTTACTGTAAGTACAGAAAACTTTTTGGTTGGATATTAAGGAAAATATTCTAATCAAAAGGTGTTGAAAAACTGGAATAGGCTACTTCAGTATTCTGTGGTATCTCTTGGATAACTTGGAGAACAGTTCAGAAAAATATATCTGTCAAGTACATGCAAGGATATCTGATTCTGTTTCAGAACAGTTCTGGATAAGATGATGTCTCATTGTTCCCTATAGCTGTCCATTTTTATCATTTTGTGGTACACTCCTGGGCAGATGAATCTCAAGGGAAGATTCCTTGTGCTTAGTGGGAAATCCCAATGGGCTATGCCAAGGAGCATAACAGAGAATTTAGGACATGGACAGCTCAAGTACTTGTAGATACACTGGAAAAACTGTAACATACCACACAAGCAGCTTTTGTAATTCCTAAACTTGGTATGTATTCATCATTCAAAACTAACATGATACAGATGCCAAAACCTACATTGTTTTCTGTGCTGATTTATATTGTGGTTAAAATAGAGAGAGCGCCTACATTTTCATACAAAATATTGAATTCATATACAAAACCATTCATATACATGTCTTTTGAGTTAATAAAAAGAAAGACCTTTTGAGATGTTTTAAAAATGTAATCCAGCCATCTTCAGGACTGACAGTAACTGGTTTTCAGCAGTATTAGCTGAGAAACGAAGAACTGACAAGGCCTAAAAGATGAAGGATGAAGATTCAGTGGCAAAGGCTGGGGCATTATTGACAAACTTCAATTTTTAGGACTATCTTTCTGCTTCCTTTCGAAATACTAAGATTTTAGATAATTTTCTGATTCCCATCAGGTTTTATTCAATTTAGCTCTCAGTTCTGGCACTTTTCCTAATACATATCAGTTTAAGTTGCCTTAAAATCAGCTCCATTTGAATTTTTTTAAACAAATATGCTAAATCTTACTGAGTTAAGCAAGAAGTTCTGCTATTTCATGATACTGTGTAAGAAAGGACTGATCAAAAGCAAGTTATTTATCTCATTAACCTTTAACTAGTTATTTTCATTTTCTTCCAACAGTAACAGGGAAGATCGCTTCCCTTGAACTGTTAAAGATATAATAGTGAGTTGAGTTTTTTCCATGTTAGCCTGATTAATCATTAAGATAATGATTTTTCAAGAATTGTCACAATGCTGTCAAGTACCATGTAAAAACAAGAGAAGCCACTGTTCGTCTGAGAGAGCAAACAGTTCATTTGTTCTATGAATACTTCTACTCTATCAGTTTTGGGGTGTTTAGATTTGGACTGGGAGCAGCTTTACAAACCCCTACAGGAAATGATCTACACAAAGGTGATAGTAACAATTACAGGATAGCACGAACAAATATAATTAGAAAAAGTCATATAGGCAGGGTCATATAGAAAAGGTCAGACAAAAGTGTGGAAGGTGTATGTGAAAGGTATATTTCCAGTGAAACTACTTTATTTGCCAGTAACAGTATTTGCCAGTGTCAGTAATGTGCCAGTACTTCAGAGGCTTCAGTTCTCCTTGACACATTTCATCAGCTTTCCAATTCATTCATTATATATATAGCATTAATACATGGTGTATAAAAAAAATAGTATATGCAGCATGTTTAAACTTTAACTCAAAGGAAGAATTTAAAAATGCAACAAAACTGACAGTTTTGATATTCCGCTGAGATCCTGAAACTTCACACATCCTTCAACCTTCCTTTTCTAGCCACATTAGCATTGGGCACCTTGAAAGTTGGCAAACCTGAATGGACACTGGGGAATACAGTGGTCATGGGGCTTTATAGGGCACAATCAACTCTTTAATCATCCTGTTTCAATCTACAGCCAGGTCAAGGGTAACTTGTATCATGGCTTTGCACTCAAATACCTGTTTTAGAAAGCTAGTAAGTGCATACCCCTTTTCTACACTGACTTCAAAACAATAGAACAAAGAGGTGGCCATGCCTTGTAATAGTGTAGTTTTGAAATGGTAGCTGTAGTAGGAAGGACTCTAACTGAAAAAAATTATTTTAATCTCCAGAGGTGAAGCAAATTAATGACTTAATTTGTAATGGTTCTCCAGGGTTGCTCTGAATTCCTTCAGCTCTCTGTTCTGCTAATATAGTAAGGGCATTCATCTCTTTCAAGTCAGTGGGCAAGGAAGGCATTCAGGGCCTGACCATGCAAAAGCTAAGTTATAAAAGTATGCAAGTTTTTGGAATCCCAGGAATTTGAAAAGCTTTAGAATTTATACTTCTGGTATTACAGTTTTTAACCTGACTGTCTCAGATGCAGTAGCTGGAATCCTAGATTTGGAACAGATATTCTGAGGATGTTCCAAAGCATATGTAAATCAAGCACCATGATTATTTTTAAATGAACCAAGAAGCACTTTGTTTTGTTTAACAAAAGTTTTTTCATACCCCAAATAATTGTACGTTTGCATGTGTATTTAACTAGGGGCTGGATTACATCTACATTGCAAAATAAAACACACAGGAAGGAACAAAACTGCAAATGAGTTTCTTCTCTATCAGCCAAAGTGGTATTTTCATTGCAGTTCAGGGTAGGAGATGGTTCACTGCAAAGCAAATTCCCCAGTTGAGTTTGCTAAAAGTTTGCACTCCCCTTTGAGCAGTAAAATATAAAATTCCAGTTGTGAATTAGTCAGGTATAAAAGCTATCCCTGCCAATACTCAATATTTCTATGTCATTGTGGGAGAAACAGCAAGGATGGAAAGCCAAGTAGAAACAATATCATCAGACTTTGCAAGAACCTGTTCACTGAACTGGTCACTTGAACATGGATGGATATGAGACCAGAACTCTCAAAAGGTCCCCCAAGGAAACCAAAGATTTACTGTGATGCCATTAGTTTCCTACTGCACAGTTTCAATTTTCAGCTAATAATCCTCTGAAATCAGTCTTTACAGCTGACAGAACCTGTTCTCAGATTGATATGCCTGTCACCATGTGTCTGTGTTTGTTTATCCCAAATCCAAATCACTGAAGGCATCATCTCCCCATGCCTTCTCCACAGACTTCTTTCTGTACATAACCCTGATAATAATAAAAAAAATCAGCCAGGAAGAGGAAAGTAAATTTCCTCCTTTCCTAAAGCCAGTATTATTACTACCATGACCCTGGAGAGGGAGACCCTAGGAGCACATGTAACATCAAATGATTATTTTTTTTTAACTGGGGAGAAAAACAAAATAAAGTACAACTGCCATCCAACTGCCTTAAAGAACTGCCCGATGACTGCACAAATGGGAATGCTTTCAAGGGAAGACTTCTTTATGAATTTAGCTTTTACAGGGAGTGCCCATGCTCTTCTTTATCCATGTCATGATTTTTTCCATCAGTTCTGAGACTAGAAATTGGGCAGACCTAGTTCCTGAAACTCTTCTCTACAGATACTGTATCCAATGACTCCTTTAATCAAAGCTCTAGGTAGCCTGTTTTTCCCAGATGGAAAGAACCTGACATCAGTTAACTGATAAGGCTGTCCAGGAGAGCTGTAGAAACTGAGAAGACAGAGGGCAATGACTGACTGCTCTGGTTGTAGCTGCAACTTACAAAAAGTATTTCACAGAGTTGTTGAGATCGGAAGGGACCTCTCAAAATCATCAGAGCTCCTCAGAGCTCACATCATAGAAAACTCAAAAAAAGCACTTACAAAGTCACAATTCCAGAAGATCCCTTATGGTCACTCATCCAACAGACATGTGCAGGTAGAAGTTTTCACAGGAGTTAGCCAAAAGTACAGTCTTCAAATAGCTAGTAAATAGTACAGAAAATACCTGACTGCCAACTCCACCTAGTAAGTCATCCCTTTTTCAGTAGAGACTCACATGCAGCAGAAGGTCAATGAAGTCTTCAAGGTTTTAAATTGATACCTACAGCTACAAGGAAATTATACCTTGTTTCTACATGGAAGTTTTTGCATAATGTTCAAAAACTAGCATTGCTGGGATTGATAGAGCTCAGCCCAAACTGAAAATACCATCTGTGGAACAGTGATAAATAGCCATATCCTCACAATGATTTGCATCTGTTCCGGTCCTGGAAGACTCAAGCTGGGAAGATTTGTTGTTATACCCAGAGTGAGATTAAGACACAAACAAGGTCAAATGCTGCTAATTAAGGAAGTTTATTGTGTGCTTATATAAACAAAACATTCACATGTTGTGGTGAGAAAATAGCGATAGGAAAGAGAGGGAAAGATAGGAAAGAAGGAAATCTAGCAAGCAGTTGGGATAGAGTTGCAAGAGATACTCACCACCATGGATCCAGCAGTGTCCCGTTGGTCCGTAGTCTCCATTCACGTCAGTGGTGGGGGTCTCTGGATTGCCACTTATTGTTTGGTGGCACAGTCTTTTATAGGGTGTTCAGGGGAGTCATTTCCCAGATAATGGCACGTACCGCATTCCTCCATGGGGCACATGTGATTACTGTGTCAGTAGGAGTCCATGTCTAGGCATAGTCCTCACAGCAGTGTGGCCTTTCCTTGACCCTGGCCAAAAACTGATATCAGGAAGCTGTTGGCTCCTTATCTGTTCACAACTGGAGTTAAGTCTTGCAGGAGCTCAGCTAACAAGCTTTGAGACAGTCAGTTTGAGATATGGTCTCTCACAGCATCCAACATACACTCATTCTGGTACAGGGGCAGAGGTTCTTGATTTATAGCAGCTCTTGAGTTGTGGCAGAACTGGCAGTTAGGAATGTGGCTAGACTAAAAGGCTTGTTTACCTCATGTACTGATTTTGGCAACCAAACAAAGGTGGAAGGAGATGGAAATGGATCTTGGACCTCACCTCTGGACCTTGTGGTTGGCATCTAGGACCCTCATTCTCATGTGGTGGCCTTCCAGGTTCATGTCCATCACAGAGAAGAGAAATGGGAGGCTGCTTGCTTTAGAACAGGGGTCCTCAAACTACGGCCCGCGGGCTGGATACGGCCCCCCAGGGTCCTCAATCCGGCCCCCTGGTATTTACAGACACACACACACCCACACACACCCCGCCGGGGGTTGGGGGGGGAAACCAAGCAGCTGCAGATGACTTCCTGCCACTTAATCCGCGCGCCAGCCCCCTGTTTAAAAAGTTTGAGGACTCCTGCTTTAGAACCAGTTTCATCCCCAACCTGCTTTACTACTAGGGAAGCTGATACATGTGGTGCACAAAATGACAAAAATAAATAACTCTTCTGAATGACTGATAAACCTCTGAATTAATTGTGGTGTCCATTTTCTTTTACATCTGGCTATAGAAATAAGTGAAATATCAAGTCAATGTTCCAATCATGAGAGTAGGCAATACTTAAAACATTTCAGCATAATGGAGACAAAATGTATAAAGTCCAATTTCTTACTGAATTTACTGAGATTTTTGCTATCAGTGGGATGGTGGGATTCAGAACCAAGTTCACTAGTATTTCAGGAGTAAGCCAGAAAACTGAGACAAAGTATCCATTTTTTTCACTGGAGCTTGAAATATGCAAAGACATTGAACTTTATTCAGAGGACAGACTAGATTTCTGATATTCAGTGGCATTCTGAGTGTCCACAAAAAATGTTCCTTTCATCCAGTAATATGCATTCATGCCATCATTATGAACCATAGATTGTCACATCCATATCAGAACATGGACTCTGTGTCTAAAATGTAATTGGAATGTTTTGCAGACACCTCACTGGGGATGAGCCAGTAAAGGAAATGATTTGGCAAAGATCCCTTTCTTAAGTTTTTAATCAATACCAACCTAGAAGGTGGGTAGTAATGTGTAGTTCTAACTCTCAGTAGCCATTTATGTGCAAAGGTAAAGAAAACATTGAAAGCAGGCTGAAAAACACAGCAATTCACTATTGTACTTTATCACTGGATCATATTTTACTTAAAGGTGCATAAAATGTTTGAAATTCTGAAGTTTAAAAAAGTACTGCAGGAATCCCAGTGCGGTTTTGGTTTGTGGTTGTTTTTTTCATAATAAGCTTGCATAAGTGCCACTTTCTACTTTTGCAGCAATTTACCCACTGACCTCTCTGTCCTTTCTTCCATGCTGCCTGGAATGCAGAAACACTTTCCTCTGCAAAATTTACCTCTGCTCTGAGGACTGAAAAAAGCACAGCTGCATGGTATGTGCTTATTTATATGTATGACTACAGGGAAGAGTAGAAGGAGACAGTTTTAAGTAATTCATGCATCCAGTTTTACTGATAGCTGACTACTGGTTAGCCTTTCTCTCTTTTACTTCTTCTTTGCTAATGGTAACTATGTTCTGTGTGCCTATTCAGCTAAATTAATTTAAATTGGTCTGAATGTGATAAAGAGGAAATTGCTGTGATCCTAACAAAGTCAGCTTCTAAATCTATTTATTAAAGTGAGCTGCAAGCTGAGTTTAACATTCATCTTGACTTTTGCTGTCACACTACATTTTAAATATCTTGCAGTACAAATCTAGCCTTTATACCACCTTACACATTGTCAGGGACTATTTTATTATCATGCAGAGGATAACAATAACTGGAGAAAAAGAAACACGTTTTATTGATACAAGAGGGTATCCCAGGCTATTTCACATGAGAGCCTTTGAAGAAAGAACCAGGCATGTTTAATGCCAAGACACAGCAGAAAACATCTGTGTGCCCTTCTTATCCCTCATGTCTGATACAGATGAACAGAGCCAGAAGAGCTTCAGTGAAGAGCTAACAATAGGATCCAAAAGGAAACATGGGAAACTGAAAGAGGTTTTTTTGCTAAGTCTGCAAGGAGATAGTATTGCTCTTTACAAACACACAGATGGATAGACATCAGTGGTAGAGAAAAGGTATTTAAACTGAAAGACAATTTTTGCAGTATTTATACCGTGACATACCAAAAGAACCAGCTGGTAAGAACCAGTAGTGAATGACTAAATCTAAACGTTCCTCTTTAAAAGAGCTTTTCAGAAGAAAGAATCAGGCAAAAAGCTTAATTAGCTTCCATATAGGGTTTGATTACATGCTGTTTTCTGTCTTTATCATAGCTAGGGAATTGGACTTCATGGTCCTTTCCTGCAGTGTCTTCCTACACAACATAGTCATGATTCCCCCATTTAAAACCATGCAGTAGATTTAACATTTACAGATGGGTTCAAATATTGATTTGATGTTACAAGTTGGAACTTGGGAAAATTTTCTTTCCATATTCATAGTATCTCTCTGTTATTTTAAGTATCAGAAGATAATCTTTTTTCTGGATCCACCATGACCATTCTCACCTTTCCATATATGTATCATGATATAAGATAGGATGTTAATGAAATTATAGGATTCTCTGTCTTCATATAAAGTAAAATAAAAAGTACAGGAAGAGATCAGGAGACTATTGAGACAAGTCCAGCAATGTGACAAGTCTTCTCCAAAGACCATTTCCATCTGCCAAGGTGGAAACCTCAATCCCATAATGTGGAATGGCTGGAAGACAACAGACATATTATGAGCAATCCAGACCAAGTAACTTTGTTGTAATAGAAGACCGAGCAGGCCAAAGGTGTAACAAGCTGCAGCTGTTGTGAAGGACATATGCAAGGCCAAGGGAGACAAAGAAACTGTGTACTGGCAGAGAGATAAGAAAGTTGGACTATTAAGGAACTGTACGTGGGAAAGAGATAAAGGAGTTGGACTGAAAAATAAGAAAATAGAATGTTGAAACAGAGTGTAGGCGAGGAGCATGGATACCACGCCGTGACCAATCATAGAGTGCAGGAGAGTGAATAGACAAGCAGCTTTAGCCTATTAGCAATCTAGAAGCAATGTGTGTGCTTTGTGCTACTGTATAAATTGCTGTGTATCCCCTAATAAAGTGGCACTAACTTGATCACATTGGTCGTATAAGTTGTGTCCGAGCCTTCTGCGTCAACAAGTGGCGCCCGAACAGGGACCCTCTTGTCCATGCTTCCAGGAGCAAAGAGGTGGCTCAGAGGGGGTGGAAGAAGCTGGCTGTAGCAGGCACTGCCCCGGTGCCTGGAAGACGCTCGAGCACAACTGTCAGAATCACATCCTGATCAGGTGAGCGGTCGGGGAGGAGATGGGGTCCACGCCAAGCAAAGAAGAAGCGGCAGTGGTTAAGCTCCTCCAACATATCCTCTCTAAGAGAGGGTTATCTTATGATGAGGGAAGCCTGAAGAAGTTGCTGTCATGGGCTTGGCAGCGAGGACTGATCACCTCAGTGAGCGCGGCTTTTGAGTTAATGACTTGGGATAAGATCGGCGTGGCACTGTTGGAGGACATTAGTTCAGGCTCCAAAGAGAATGTAAAATTCTCCACAATGTGGAAGTTGATTTTAGAGACTGAAAGAAATGAAAGTGGTCAGCAGAAAATTGTATGATGCTGCCGTGGAATGGGACTCTGTGTCAGGAATGCATTTAGCACTTTTGGTGGCAAATTCTAACTACTCCTCGTCAAGTGTGGAATAATTCTACTAACAGTGCTAAATCAGAGGAGGCTGTAAATTCCACCGACAGCGCGACTCTTTTCAACACACCGTCAACGATGGCGATTCCATCCATGTTGGGGTCTGCAGCGGGTCTGCAGACAAGTTAGTTGACTTCAAAGACTTAGTCGTGTACCTTTAAGACAGCCACAAATTGTCAGGTATGTAAACAGGATGTGAAGAATCGGAACTTAGAACCGCAGCATACGGCACCTACAGCAACAGCAAATAGCAAACAAGAAGAAGGACACAAAAACCTATCAGGGTCTGACACCTGCGCTGTCTAAGATACATAAATAGTTTGTATAAACAATAAAGGGGCCATTTTGTCCGAACCCAGCCACGCAGACATAGTGTTTCTTTTCAGTCTGCCTCAACTTGCGTCACCACACATCCACACCTCCTCTGTCCCCAAAGCTCCTGTCTCTGATTGCAGCAACCCTCACAACACAGGACCAAGCGCAGGAACAGGACAACTTGGACAATGATTCCATTGAGACTGAGAAACCTTTTAATCCAGGTCCTATAGATCTGGAAAAGGAGCTAAACGTTGTTCCCCCTGCCTCCCCTGATGCATTGACTGTATTTTCAGGGAGGGTGAAAGGAGGTCTGAGGGATCGGTGGGCAGGAATGCAAGTGGGAAGCGCTTAAGAGAGGGGATTTGGCAGTCGCTATGGCATGTTCACTATTTTGTCAGACAAATCAACCTCCAGAGTGGCAGCCTGTACAATATGAGGCTGTTAAAGAGTTAAGCAAAGCAGTGCGGGAAGGGAGGATTCATAGTACATTTGCTATGTCCCTTCTTGAAGTGATGGCAGAGCCTTTACACTCACACTGAGAGATTGGAAGTCATTGCTTTGTATGGTACTAACTCTGATGCAGTATATGATGTGGTTATCTGATTTTTGTGAGCTATGTGTAGTGGCCTTGATCGAAAACCTTAATTGGGGAATTGCCGTTAACTATGAGCAGTTGGCTGGAGAAAATAATTGTGCCGATTCTGTGACTCAGGCAAGGTATCCCAGGGACAACTTTTTGCAAAGGAGATGGCTATTAAGGCAGTCAGGATGCGGGAGTCTTGCTACAGTCTTGCAGGGTCCTAGAGAGTCATATACTAACTTTATTGATCGGCTTCAGAATATTTTGCAACAACAAGTCGAGCATGAGGAAGCTTGAGGGTTGCTTTTAAAAACACTAGCTATGATAATGCCAATGAAAATTGAAAACGGGCAACTGTTGGGGCTCTTGCTGTATTGAATGATTATACTGAACTCTGAAGCAAGTGGAAAAATACTGAAGAAATAAGACGAGGTTACGGCCAGAACAGTGGGATGAAGAAAAAGGAGCAAATTGCAGATGTTTGCTCAAAAGCAAGGCCAACGGGACGTGATAAGAGGAGCTGGGAAACCGCAGAAAGGAGCCTACGTGCCAGAGAAAGCAGAAACAGAAATCTTCCCAGTAAACAATTGTTAACCAATCATATTATTATACGCTTGTAAAATAGCCAACCACATTATTGCACGCTTATAGAATGCCTTATAAAAGTCTACCTGGTTTGTACAATAAACGGATCAGATCTTGAACTCTGTGAGTATTTGAATCTGACTCCCGCTCGCCCGAAATGCCCGCAGCATCTGGTGACCCCCGACGTGATCCGATGAGGGTCGACAGGATCGGTTAAAAGTCAGGAAGATTCATTAAGGATCGTGTTACAAGCTGCGGAGCCGGCGAGGATCCTGCTGCCAGCGGAGAGAGAGCTGGGCGCCCGAAGAAAGGCGGAACGTGCACGGCTGACCGGTGAGTCAGGAAATTTAAGCAGGATGGGAATCACTGCATCAGTGGTGGAAAAAGCAATCGTAGACAGTTTGATGAAACTGGCAGAAAAAACTGAAACGCCAGTCTCACGGCAGGCAGTAGTTGATCTGCTATGTTGGAGTCGCCGCCGTGGTTACCTTGCTTCTACGCAAGATGTATATAATAATGAAACATGGAAGAAAGTAGGAGAGGACTTATGGGAATCTGTGCAAGTTGGGACTAAGGGGGTAAAGACTTTGGCTCGCACGTATCGAGCTGTACGGGGTATGGTCGCGCAATTACCACCCTGGTGTCCTGAAAAGGAACAAGCGGCGAGCGGCGGCGTGCGGCCCGGCAGGCCCCGTCCCGGCCGCGGTTTCTCTCCAAGGCGGCACCCCCCCTCCACCCCCCCCCCCGCTCCGATCGGCGCCATGGCAGTGCAAGCGGCCAAGCGAGCTAACATCTGGCTGCCCCCAGAGGTCAGTCGGATCCTTTATATTCGGAACCTGCCGTATAAAATCACAGCGGAGGAAACGTATGATATTTTTGGGAAATACGGACCTATTCGACAAATCAGAGTTGGAAACTCTCCTGAAACAAGAGGAACAGCTTAAGCTTCTCAAGGAAAAATACGGACTTGATTACAAACCCCTTCCCCCCCCCCAAAAAAAAAAAGAAAAAAAAAGAAAAAAAAAAGAAAGAAAAAAAGGGAAAAAAAAGAAAAAAGAAAAAAAAGAAAAAAAAAAGAAAGGAAAAAAAAGAAAAAAAAAAGAAAAAAGAAAAAAAAGGAAAGAAAAAAAGAAAAAGAAAGAAAAAAAAAAGAAAAAAAAAGAAAAAAAAAAGAAAGAAAAAAAAGAAAAAAAAAGAAAGAAAAAAGAAAAAAAAAGAAAGAAAAAAGAAAAAAAAGAAAAAAAAAAGAAAAAAAGGAAAAAAAAAAGAAAGAAAAAAAAGAAAAAAAGAAAAAAAAAAATAAAAAAAAAAGGAAAAAAAGTGCTTCAGATGTCACCTACAAGAAATGCATTTCTGCTTTGAACTAGCTTTTGAGCCTTTGGGAGTAAACTATACGGCTATAAATCAATCATATTGGGGTTGGTTAGATAAGAAGTATAATGACACGAATTTTGGCTTTAGTGATAACTGTACCTGGTGGAATACTACACTTGTTAAAAATATGTACAGTTGATTTACCGTTTAAATGTATCAATTTATTTACCTCAACAAGAATTGAGGGTGGTTGAGGGATTTATTGAAACAAGGTCTGTCTATATTGTTGTTTGTTATTCTTTTGTTACTTTTAGTGCCTTGCCTTTTACAATGTTTTCAGAGCTGTGTGGAACGCAGTATTAATGCTGTATTTAAAAAGAAAGGGGGAGGTGTTGGGGCTCTTGCTGTATTGAATGATTATACTGAACTCTGAAGCAAGTGGAAAAATACTGAAGAAATAAGACGAGGTTACGGCCAGAACAGTGGGATGAAGAAAAAGGAGCAAATTGCAGATGTTTGCTCAAAAGCAAGGCCAACGGGACGTGATAAGAGGAGCTGGGAAACCGCAGAAAGGAGCCTACGTGCCAGAGAAAGCAGAAACAGAAATCTTCCCAGTAAACAATTGTTAACCAATCATATTATTATACGCTTGTAAAATAGCCAACCACATTATTGCACGCTTATAGAATGCCTTATAAAAGTCTACCTGGTTTGTACAATAAACGGATCAGATCTTGAACTCTGTGAGTATTTGAATCTGACTCCCGCTCGCCCGAAATGCCCGCAGCAGGCAACTTTCACAATCGCAACCCCAACATGTGTCAAATGATTATAACGCAGAACTCACAGCAGACTGTAACTCTCAGGCTGAGTTCTGGAATGCAGCATAACACATATTATTTTTTTTTTTCCTTCTCTAATCTCTTCAGTAGAATAGTACACGCTCTTAACTTGCTTAGTAAATTAGGCTGCTAGTTTGCTAAAGAAAGTAATACTACAAATACTATTCTTTTTTTTTCTTTCCTGGCTTATTAACAGATGTTGATTCTGTCTGTCATATCTTGCTACAGAACCTAGTTGCTATTGATTTTTATTATTAGCACAGGGACACGACTGTGAAGACTTTGATAGGATGTGTTACGTGATTCTGAGTGACCACTCTGAATCAATTCACAAAAGCATACAAAACTTAAAAGCCTTAAACAAAGATCTGCAGCAGAGCCAAAGGCGGGATGCCTTTGGTCTCTTCTCACGGCTGGGAAACTTTGAGCCGTGGATAAAAAGTATTACAGGATTTGTTATAATTACTTTAACCACCTTATTGTTTCTTGCCTTATATCTCCCATGCCTTTTTTCCTGTATTCAGCGTTTAGTTGATTGTAACATAAATCAGATCATGGTCACCCAACTACACACAACCTTTGCCTCGTTGCAAGTAACAAAAAAAAAGAGGAGTGTTGGGGTCTGCAGTGGGTCTGCAGACAAGTTAGTTGACTTCAAAGACTTAGCCGTGTACCTTTAAGACAGCCACAAATTGTCAGGTATGTAAACAGGATGTGAAGAATCGGAACTTAGAACCGCAGCATACGGGCACCTACAGCAACAGCAAATAGCAAGCAAGAAGAAGGACACAAAAACCTATTAGGGTCTAACACCTGTGCTGTCTAAGATATATAAATAGTTTGTATAAACAATAAAGGCCATTTTGTCTGAACCCAGCCACGCAGACATAGTGTTTCTTTTCAATCCGCCTCGACTTGCATCCCACATTTGGTGACCCCGACGTGCCTATATGATCCCAGGAAAGGGTATCAAAAAGAGATCCTGAGACTGTGCCGATGTGACCCCGGTAAGGGGTGTCAGGAGTGATCCTGAGACTGATCAGCGGATTGCTGGGGAGGCGGAGCCTGGTGAAGCGGAGTAGCGCAGCGGCTGCAAGATCCCAGGAGAACGTGACACTGGTAAGGTGAGCCACCAGGGACAACATGGGGAGTAAATTTTCTAAAGAACATACCATGGTGCTATCAATGTGGAAATTAGTATTAGAGAAGCGTGGAATTATTTTAGATGGGCTTCGGTTAAAAAATATGTTATTGTGGGCCAAAACACATGCAGTGGAAGTGTCCCCCGCAACTGCTCTTAGTATGTTGATCTGGGACAATTTAGGATTAACACTGTCAGAAGCTCTGGAAAAAGGGGACAAAGAGGCATCACGGTTTTTGCTTACCTGGGGACTGCTTAGACATGTTGTAGGGGGCTTCAAGACTCCGCAAGACGCAAATGGGGGCTTGCAAAATCAGCAAAATGCGAATAGGGGCTTGAAAAATCAGCAAAATGCGAATGGGGGCTTGCTAAATCAGCAAAATGTGAGTGGAGACTTGCAGAGTCTGCAAGACACGAGTGGGAGCTTAAAAAGTCAGCAAAATGCAAATGAGGGTACATCGTTCAAACCTCCCCTGTATCCCCCTCCAGAATACAGACAAGAGGATGAGGGGGTGGGGGAGGGGGAGAGTCTGTGCCCCTTACCAGACACCACTCCCCAATGCCCCGAATCCCCTAAATCTCTCCAACTGCATCGACTTATACTCGATACCGATTCCGTTTCTGAAGACGACAAGCAGAAACCTCGGTGGACCGATCCCAGCCCCCCTGACTCCCCCCCACATTTGTGCCACCCCACACACCTTCCCCCTTCGGCACTGCCCGTCCCGCCTGCCCCCTCGGCTCCGGCCCTGCCTGCGCGGGATGGAAATGCCGAAAACCCGGATTCGGGTCCAGCTACGACAACGTTATCAGTCACAGGCAATGAAGAAGTTGGAGGTGGTAAAAATCCAGTTTCCAGTGGTACAGTAATGACGAGCGACCCTCAGCGATTTTGGCAGGCTGCAAGAGATGGAGCATTAAGAGATGGAAACTGGGATTTAGTAGAACTGATAGGCGGACCACTCCTTGATCTTCCTACTCCTTCCACCGATGCACTGCATGCATATCCTATTGTATTGGGAGATGCGGCTGCTGGTAATCCTCACGTTCACACACCATTTGCTTGGAAAGTAGTACAGGACTTGCAAAAAACTGTTTCGCAGTAAAGGGTGACTGTGTTCTGTCACGCGGAAAAACTGTCTATAATCTACTGTATTACAGCGGTTGAAATGTATTTTGCTGTTAAAAAAAAAAAAGGAATTGTAGAATTGTACGGAACAGAGACAGCTGGTTGTTTTGGCATTGATAATGTGCAGTTTGGGCCTTGCTTTGAGTGATGTGCAGCTGAGATCCTGCAGCAAAGAGTTAAATAGCTTTAAGGGAGCATGAGTAGAAACTAGGATGAGATGGAAGCATGTGAACGAGTAGTTTTAACCTATCACCTTTTAAGTAACAAAGTCTGCGTAGCGTGTGTATTTTTAGCTGGGGATATAAATTGGTGTGAGTCTATTAATAAAGTGGCACTAACTTAAAAAAAAAGGGGGGGGGGGCGGGGAATGAAGGGAATGACTTCAGAGGCACGATTGGAGAAAGCATGTTATGTTTTGAACTTTCTGAAAATCTCTGCCAACCATGCAGTGCCTCCCATTGTGCAACATTTTATGTCAATTGGTGACAAGCAGCAAAAGCATGAAGGTGTCTTAGTACGCATGAAAGACCCTCATACCAGGCATTGGTCAGGACCGCATGAATTGTTAACTTGGGGGAGAGGTTATGCTTGTGTTTCTACAGATGAAGGTCTGCAATGAATACCTGCTCGCTGTGTGCAGCCTGAGCTTAGTGTGCCGGATCGTGGGAGCACTGCTGCCGCCAGTCAACCCAACAACTAATGTGTGGCCTCCTTACTGAACCAGTCCTTGTTTGGTGTGCCCTTCCTTGAAACTGACTTGCAGACATTGTTGCAAAAAAGTGAATGTATGTGGGGAATGAAGAATCTTACTGAAAGTTTTGATATTTGGGATAATTGATTACCTCTCTATAATGTTAACCCAAAAGAAGTCAATATTGTTTGCACTTTGAATGTCAATACCTTGTTTGTTAGGCAGTTAAGAATGTGAGTCAAATTTGCCACCATTACATACACAACAGAGCAACTATTGGCTTTTTGTTGTTGGCTCAAGAACATGGCTGTGAGGATTTTGGTGTTATGTGCTGCATGGATTTTAGGCGCCCCATTGCAGCAACATGTTACCAAAATCTGAGAAAATGTCAGCCTTTTGGGCATCAATTCACTCCATTGGCAGTATTGTTTGTTTGCTATTGCCTTGGTTGCCGTCATGTTTGCAAGGGCCCTGCAGAACATGACAAACCTGGTACTAGCTGTTCAAAAAACAAAAAGGGGGAGTTGTTGGGGTCTGCAGCGGGTCTGCAGACAAGTTAGTTGACTTCAAAGACTTAGTCGTGTACCTTTAAGACAGCCACAAATTGTCAGGTATGTAAACAGGATGTGAAGAATCGGAACTTAGAACTGCAGCATACGGGCACCCACAGCAACAGAAAATAGCAAGCAAGAAGAAGGATACAAAAACCAATCTAAGATATATAAATAGTTTGTATAAACAATAAAGGCCATTTTGTCCGAACCCAGCCACGCAGACATAGTGTTTCTTTTCAGTCCGCCTCGACTTGTGTCACCACAGAGGATAGAGAATGTCTGAAGAGAGATATAGAAGAAAATGGAGAATATTTGACCTAACAAGAGATGAGAGAACAGCTAGGTATTGTGAAGGAGAGTAGGAAAGATTAACATGGTTATCTATTGATAAATAGGTCTCTGCATGCTTGTAGTGATACATAGCTATGTAACTGCATGAATGGTTTCTGCCCTGAGCCTGGTGGTGCATGCAGCTGCGGTTTGTGTCCGGGCTCAGAGATGTAAATATGGGCTTCTTTGTTATGGTAAAGTGTCTCTGGTCGCAGATATATATATATATATATATATTAAAAAAAAAAAAAAAAAAAAAAAAAGGAATGAAGGGAATGACCCCAGAGGCACGATTAGAGAAAGCATGCTATGTTTTGAACTTTTTGAAAATCTCTGTCGACCATGCGGTGCCTCCCATTGTGCGGCACTTTGTGTCAATTGGTGACAAGCAGCAAAAGCACGAAGGTGTCTTAGTACGCATGAAAGACCCTCCTACCAGGCATTGGTCAGGACCACATGAATTGTTAACTTGGGGGAGAGGTTATGCTTGTGTTTCTACAGATGAAGGTCTGCAATGGATACCTGCTCACTGTGTGCAGCCTGAGCTTACCGTGCCAGACCGTGGGAGCGCTGCTGCTGCCAGTCAAACCAACAACTAATGTGTGGCCTCCTTACTGAACCAGTTCTTGTTTGGTGTGCCCTTCCTGACTTGCAGACATTGTTGCAAAAAAGTGAATGTATGTGGGGAATGAAGAATCTTACTGAAAGTTTTGATATTTGGGATAATTGATTACCTCTGTATAATGTTAATCCAAAAGAAGTTGATACTGTTTCACTTTGAATGTCGATAGTTGTTTTTAGGTAGATGCTAATGTAGTAGGAGGCTATGATGGGACCATGACACCCACATAAATCAACACGTGAACATGTTGATAAGCATAATGCGCTTAAACGCAATATAACTTTGGATGAAGCATGTAATGATGTAGCTGATTTATGGAACTAATGGGAATGTATTGCAGTGGTTCTTCTCTTATCCGAAGTAACAGCAGGAAAAGCATTAAAAAGTTAAATCACCTTGTTTGTTAGGCAGTTATGAATGTGAGTCAAATTTGCCACCATTACATACAAAACAGAGCAACTATTGGCTTTTTGTTGTTGGCTCAAGGACATGGCTGTGAGGATTTTGATGTTATGTGCTGCATGGATTTTAGGCGCCCCATTGCAGCAACATGTTACTAAAATCTGAGAAAATGTCAGCCTTTTGGGCATCCGTTCACTCCATTGGCAGTATTGTTTGTTTGCTATTGCCTTGGTTGCCGTCATGTTTGCAAGGGCCCTGCAGAACATGACAAACCTGGTACTAACTCTTCAAAAACAAAAAGGGGGGAATTGTAGAATTGTACGGAACATAGACAGCTGGTTGTTTTGACATTGATAATGTGCAGTTTTGGCCTTGCTTTGATGATGTGCAGCTGAGATACTGCAGCAAAGAGTTAAATAACTTTAAGGGAGTATGAGTAGAAACTAGGATGAAACAGAAACAAAGGAGGAATGTGATCTCACCTCTAGAAGATAAGGAAACAGCATGAACAGTAGAGAGTAGCCTATAGTGAATAGCGCTAAGGAAAGTGTTGTATGAATTTGACTGATCACTCAAACTCTATTCATAAGCAGCTTGCAGAGTTGAGAAAAAATGTACAGGCTATAAAGATTGAGAACGGGTTAACGGACTGGCTATAGAGTTTAGGAATTACTGGATGGTTTAAAGATTCGTTTCTGCACGGGATAATGGTATTAATTGCCATTGTAATCTTTTTAATGATATTGGACTGTGTGTGGAATTGCTTTATGAGAATTATGAACAGAATAATAAAAGGGGTCTGGATCACTCAAAAACAAAAAGGGGGATTTGTGGAATGGCTGGAAGACAACAGACATATGAGCAATCCAGACCAAGTAACTTTGTTGTAATAGAAGACCGAGCAGGCCAAAGGTGTAACAAGCTGCAGCTGTTGTGAAGGACATATGCAAGGCCAAGGGAGACAAAGAAACTGTGTACTGGCAGAGAGATAAGAAAGTTGGACTATTAAGGAACTGTACGTGGGAAAGAGATAAAGGAGTTGGACTGAAAAATAAGAAAATAGAATGTTGAAACAGAGTGTAGGCGAGGAGCATGGATACCACGCCGTGACCAATCATAGAGTGCAGGAGAGTGAATAGACAAGCAGCTTTAGCCTATTAGCAATCTAGAAGCAATGTGTGTGCTTTGTGCTACTGTATAAATTGCTGTGTATCCCCTAATAAAGTGGCACTAACTTGATCACATTGGTCGTATAAGTTGTGTCCGAGCCTTCTGCATCAACACCATAAACTCATGCAAAACACTTCAACCTAAATTGGATCTGGAGCCCACACTAGTCTCTCCATTGAGATTCCAAGTCAAACGATCAATTAAAATCCTACATCTTAGTTTTTAAAACAGATGCTTCACATCCAGCTACCAGTGAAATCACAGATCCTAGCAGAATCTTGTACCTACCTCTCTGTTTTTATTCTCACAAACACTGTGTTGCCAGTTCCCAGTAGTACAAAGCTTACATAACAAAATTTTCTCCAGAGAGCATATTTTGACAATGACTAGTTCACCTATGACCAACAGACACAAATATTAGACAAATCACCTAGTGCTGTTGTTGCATAACTGAGAGTTTGTGTCCCATCATGATCTGAATTGTGACAGTAGAATCAAGGTAAAAATGAGACCCTGAAAATTAGTTTAGCTTTAGTGCTTTTCTTCAGTAGATACAGTTTGCAAAAGTATGTCCCTTGATTGCTTAGAATAGTCTTCTAGTTGCAGATTTTAAACTATAGAAGAAACTATTATGAACGTTTACTCTGACATTTGTGTTTTCACTTACTAATTCCTGCCCTAATACCTTAATTTGTGATGGAGCCAGAGCAATTGTTCTAGGGAGAACTGTGATGTCAGTTTCAAGAGTCAGGAATTCAGAATAACACAGTTGAGCTCACAGTGAAAATAAGACCCAACCACTGCATCTCACCATGCTAATTTTAGAATTTTCTTTGTGAAGATTTGCTTTGCTTCTGAAATTCCTTTGTCAATTGTGTTGTCTGCAAAGAGCTGTACAGCAGTAACTTCATTTCTTTCACATAGCACCACTTGTATTTTTCTATGTCACTAATAAGGACTGTAAAAAAAGTTAATTAGAATAAATTAATTTAGAGAGTACACTTCATTTGGGAAGAGATGGACAAAATTAGTTTATTTTGGTTTTTTACCTGCATGGATTTTATTACCTCCTTGTATTTAGGTCTAAAACTAGATGGAACTTTCCCTCGCTCACACAGCTTTGCTGAGTTACTGGATATATTATAATATCTCAGAGTATTTGGTCATTTCCCAGAAAATCTAGAGGTTAAAGGAGATGAAATAGGGTAAATTAGCATGGCTTCTGCACGACACGATGTGGATGACCAGTCCAGTGGAGCAACGAAGAAGCAGAGATTCACAACTGCTGGCAAGCTAACTGGAAAGGACACTCAAACACTTTTGCACACCAGTATCTCAAAATATAGTCCTGTCTGATATGATTTTTCTCACAGCATCACAGAGCCATTGTGAGGAAAATGCACATGTGCAATTGTGAGAAAAAAAATTGTTTAATACCTAGAAACCTAACCTCAAAGAACAAAAATAGTGGCAGGGCCAGCTAAGCATGTGAAAAAATGTTCACAGGACAAGCTGCGAAGTTACATAAAAACACCCTTCTTAGGAACCTCTATAATAGCAATCTTGAATCTGCCAGATCCATGGACTGCAGTATCTAGTCTTTAGTGGTGAAAATACCTGATACATCAAGAAAAAGAGATCTTACCCCCTTTCCCTGAAAGCCTCCCCTAGGTTATTTAGATGATTGGATAATTTTTGTAATGGTTAAAAAGGAAAAGCTCTGACCCTTGTGGAATCTTAGTTCTCTGCAGCACAAAATGTAGGTTTTATTTTACCAAACTGAGGGCACTTCTGTCAGAGGTGACAAGCCAAGTGGAATTCATTTGCAGAAGCAGGATTCAAAAGTGGGCATTAGTCCGAAAGAAGGAAGAGTTCCCAATGGGAACATTCGTAACCTGATGCTTTTGCACATAAGAAAAATTAACTCAGCTACCAGTTCTCAGCTTTGAGGAGAAAAAAACATCTTCCTCTTCAGACACTTCCCCTAGAGGTCCAAGAAAACCATGTGGGAAATGCACAGAAACACCAACATGCCTCATCAACACCATTCCCTCAGATCTCAGATCTCAAGCTAATGTGAATGATTTCAAAGCACAGATTACTGACATGGGGATTATGTACAAGACAGGCAACTGAAAAAGGTGCCACAAATTACCTGATGCTTTATTTGCTGCTGCTCCAGCCAGGGCTGTTAAAACAATGGACAGCTGGACCCAGAGAAATCACCTAAGGACACCAGTAGCCACTATTTTATGAACTTACCTAACCCCAGAGTAGAAACTAGTAGGTCTTTCTTTTGTTATGCTAGGCTGTACAAGGGAACTTAAGGTGGATTGGCACTTTGCTGTTGATCACACAGGTCACATTCACATCCCCAGCTGACAAAGTCAAAACAGCCTGGTATGACATGTACAAGGAGTGTAAGATGCAAAATGTGCACTGACACGGCCAGAAAGACAAATCTTTTCCATATCTTTCCTCAAACTGCACAAATGAAGATGCCTAGCACTGCTTTTGTCTGTGACTAAACTGGGCTGGTTTAACCAAGTGAAGGAAATGCTACTCACACCAGCAAGGCTGTGGGCAGTGTATTCAGTCCTTTGGTTGCCATGAAAATCAAACTCAGCAAAAACATTTAACAAAAAATTATTCATTCTGAAGAGTGAGGGAGAATGGCTAACACAGTCAATGCTTAACAAAGATAGAGAGTCTAATAATTGGGAAAAATTTGCAAGTATAGACTCTCAACAAGATTGAGTAGTTAAAGTGTTGTGGTGAAATATGTACATGCAAGCCAATTTAACATACTCTTCAGAAGAATATATTCACATACCAAATAAAACAGTCCTTTTCAGCACAGTCATATGATGCAAACTGACTTTTGGGGTAATTTTGTAATCACAAGAGGGAGGAAAAAAGTGGAGGATTTATTTCATTTTAAATAATGGCAAGATTACATAAGTTAATTTTATTATTTCTGCATTAAATGGATACTTTTCAATAGTAAGTGTATGTTATGCTTTACCTTGGTGTCCATATTATTATTTTACAATGAGCTCTACAAACTGCAATATCTGGGAGCACTAAAGGGCTTCACTTGGGAAATCTTAACACTGTATGAATGAATATTCTGTGTTGCTGGCAACAGTGGCTTCAAAGGACAATGATGGGTTATAGTGATAGCTAGTGGATTCAATTCCTATGATGATGAATCCACAATTAATGACGGCACAAAGATATTCTGCGATATGTTCCAAATAAGGAACATCTTGACTGATGTAATTCTAGGTGAAGCAAATTGCAGAGAAAAGCATTTTCTATGAAAAGCTCCCTGCTTCTAGTTTCTTGGAAACTTAGCACAAAATACCTTCTGGTCTTATAGGGAGTGAAGCAGACCTTGCAAAATACATCAAGGAAGGCTTGAAGACTCTCCATAACAATAAAGTGGTACTAGCTATTATTGGGCACATGGCTATGTGAAAAGCCATCTACTGGCACTTCACTAATGGCAAAGAAATGGAAGGTTAAATTGGCCCTGTTAGAAGAAAAAATTACAGTTAGTATAGTTACATCTGGAATTGCCACTCAAGGTCAGTTATAAAGATGAATTACAAAGCAGAAACTTTATAAAAATAAACCTTATTTAAAAAAAAAAAAAAAAAAAAAAGAAAGAGGGAGTTCTTCCTGTTATTCACATGAGGAAATCTACTGATTTTTTCCTGGAAGACTATGGATGGCTGGAGAACGGGTGGGATTATGACCACTGTAGAATATAAATAAAACCTAATTAATAGAGAAGGGAAGTGGTTTATTATTTGGACTGTTAAATGCTTTGAGTTATTTTTGTTAACACCTACTTGAGACACACCTGGAAGAAATATCTAATCCATTTTACATTTCAGTGGAGGACCAAGAAAGCTCATAATACATATGGGACCTCCAAAGAGGCTTTTAGAGAAAACAGGAGAGATGAGATTTAATATTGCTGATAATTTTAAGATGAAAAGCATCCATGACTGCAACACCCTAAAGAAGTATAAAAGACCTCACAGCTTCTTTTTCCTTTTTCTCAGTACTTTGGTTGAGTATTTATAATGCAGGAAGAACCAATGTCCTTTGACATTATCTCACAGGATAAGGGCACAGCAGACTGCTACATCATTGCACCTACACACCAACAAATTCTGTACTTCATTTTGCATGGAGCCATGACAAGACTTATGTTTCATAGAAGTGAAAGAGCTCACCCTAATTAACCCAGTAGCTGGAGGTTTTCAACCCATTAGATTTCCCCTAATACATTATAAAAGGACCTAAGCATTTTGGTTGTAGGTTCAGTCATGCACACTAGATAATCATTTCTGCAAGGCAGAAAACACACTGATGTTTTTTGTTGCTGCTGGGTAATGTTTATACTAAGTCATGGACTTTTCAGTTTCTCAGGCCTTGCCAGCTAGAAGGCTGGAGGGGCACAAGGAATTGGGAGAGGACACAGCTAGGACAGTTGACCCAAACTAGCCAAAGAGGTATTCCATACCATGGGGCATCATGCTTGGTATATAAACCTGGAGGGTTGGCCAGGACAGGCAGATCATCGCTCAGGGACTGGCTGGGCATTGGTGGGCAGGTGGTGAGCAGTTGCATTGTGCACCATGTGTTTCTTTCTTCCTTTCCCTCTGGATGTTATTCTTTACCTCGCCCTTTTCATTATAACTGTTATTGTCATCATTGTTATTATTGTTCTTTCATTTTCATTCTATTTCAATTATTAAATTATTCTTATCTGAACCCTCGTGTTTTACATTCCTTTCCAACTCTCCTCCCCATCCCTCTGGGTGACAGGGGTGTGAGCGAGTGGCTGCATGGTACTTAATTACCAGCTAGGGTTAAACCATGATAGGTAGGTTTTCCATTCTACCTCCTCGTGTCCTCTCCATGGTCCCAAAGGTAAAACCACAGGGTACCCTGTGGTGTGTATCTCCTGTATTCTCCCTCCCAAGCAGAAGGGCACTTGCTGTTAATAGCTGAGGTGTGGGTCTGTACAGGTAGGAAGTAGGATATATCTTTATCAAGTTACTGGACAAGCCTCTCCACAGCTGAGATGAGGGAGGAAGAGATGTTATCTTCATAGTCCTGGAGATGGTGAATCACTTCATCCACCGTTGGTAGTACATTGTCTTTCTAGGTCATTATTGCCAATGAGTTGGCATATGACGATGGTATGCTCTGTACAAATTTCCCCCACATGGGTTGTGTGCATAGGACTTTGAGATCCGTGGGTAACTGTGTGTTGTTCTGGTCATAATAAATCATCTCTTTCATGGCTAATTACCTCAGATACTGGATATTTCTCTCTATTGCAATCTGTTTGCCAGGGCGACACGTAATATCCTCCTTGAATATTTCCTTCACACTTGATGGGAGTCGCCTCCAGAGGCTGAGGACTTGCGTCCCTTCTCCAATTGCCTTGTCAGTACCCCCTTCTTTAGAAAGTGATCCCAGCTGCTTGGCTTCCCTGACCTTTAATTTCCAACTATTAGCCACATTGTCTCAACATTGAAGCAACCAGGTGACAATGTCCTTACCTGGATGGTGGGCAAAATCTTTCTGCATATCCCACAGCTCATTCAGGGATAGGGATTGAGTGGTTACCTCTTGTTCTGCCTCTTCCTCCTGTTCCTGTGATGGCCCTGCCTCATCCTCCTTTACTAAGTGGGCTGGTTTTCATGTCCATTTCTTCTTTATAGGGGCAACTGATACCAACACAGGTTGGTCTTCTGCATCACCAACCACAGGGGCTGGAGTAGCCACAGTTAGTTCCTAATTTCTCAACCAGATCCTAAAACTCAAAATCCCATTCAGTATTCCTAGCAATAGGATCAGAACCTGCACTATGCTATTTCCAACATCCAAAATATATTCAGAATTTCCAAAAGTTTTAAATGCCTCAGTAATTAGCCCTGAGGAGAAGGGGAAGGTGTAGGCCCCAGCCATACGTTGGTTCTCTGAAAAGGAAAATCCAAGGATGCAATAATTAATAATCCCCACCCGGAACACAGGTGATGGCAATGCTGAGTACAGACACCAGGTTAGTTTCACGACCAGCGACGCTATCATATCATAAACCAGCACCATAGAGTACAACACAATGATAACTTCAGTCCAGGCCCAAAGGACAATAAACAAAACAACAGGGAACACATACTACAAGTAAAGTACATAACACAACCCTGAGATCATGAGCAGCAAGTTTGAGAGCAAAGCACTTTGGCCAGTGATTGTTAAACCAATACAATGAATGCTTAAACCAAAATTGTTATAACACACTCTAGTCAGAACTGTTGTTATCTCAACTCTTCGTGCCACACCTTGGTTGACAAAAAGGACTGTTGTGGTTTAACCCCATCAGATAACTAAGTACCACGCAGCTACTCACTCACTCACTCACACACACTCACACTCACACACACACACACACTTACTCTCACACACACACACACACAGACACACACAGACACACACACAGACACACAGACACACACACACACAGACACAGACACAGACACACACACAGACACAGACACACACACACAGACACACAGACACACACACACACTCCCCACACCCACCCACCCCCCCCAGGGACCAGAATCGGAATGGAATGTAAAACCTGAGGGTTGAGATAAGAACAAATTAATAATTCAAATAAACCCAATAATAACAATTATAATGAAAAGGAGGAAGAAGGGGAGAGAAATAAAATCCAAAGGGAAGGGGAAGAAAAAAACCACAACCTTAAGTGATGCACAATACAGTTGCTCACCACCCACTGACCAATGCCCAGTCAGGCCCTGAGCAGCAACTGGCAGGCCCTAGACAACTCCCCCCAGTTTATATACTGAGCATGACAATCCATGTTATGGAATATCCCTTTGGCCAGTTCAGGTCAACTGCCCTGGCTGCGTCCCCCGCCAGTTCTTGAGCCCCTCTCCAGCCTTCTTGCTGGCAAGACCTGAGAAACTACCAAGTCTTTAACTTAGCATAAACATTACCTAGCAACAACTAAAAACATCATTAGGTTATCAACATTATTTTCACACCAAATCCCAAACACAGCACTGCACCAGCTACTAAGAAGAAAATTAACTCTATCCCAGCTGAAACCAGGACAGTGATAAAAAGATGACCAGGAAAAATGTGGTCCCTCTCCAGAAGGAAACAGGAGACCTGATTACCCAGGACATGGAGAAAGCTGAGGTACTCAATGACTTCTTTGCCTCGGTCTTCACCAGGAAGTACTCCAGCCACACTGCCCAAGTCACAGAAGGCAAAGGCAGGGACTGGGAGAATGAAGAACTGCCCGCTGTTGGAAAAGATCAGGTTTGAGACCATCTAAGGAACCTGAAGGCGCACAAGTCCAGGGCACCTGATGAGATGCATCCACAGGTGCCAAGGGAACTAAGCTAAGCTTCTATCCATCATGTTTGAGAAGTCATGGCAGTCCGGTGAAGTTCCCATGGATTGGAAAAGGGTAAACATAACCCCCATTTTTAAAAAGGGAAAAAAGGAAGACCCGGGAACCTACAGGACAGTCAGTCTCACCTCAGTACCCAGCAAGACCATGGAGCAGATCCTCCTGGAAACTATGCAAAGGCACATGGAAAACAAGGAGGTGACTGGTGACAGCCAACGTGGCTTCACCAAGAGCAAGTCATGCCTGACAAATTTGGTGGCCTTCTACAACGGGGTTACAGTGCTGATGGATGAGGGAAGAGCAACTGACCTCATCTACCTGGGACTTGTGCAAAGCTTTCGACATGGTCCTGCACAACATCCTTGTCTCTAAACCGGAAAGACATGGGTGGACCACTCTGTGGGTAAGGAATTGGCTGGATAGTCACACTCAAAGAATTGCCGTCAACGGCTCAATAGCCAAGTGGAGATTGGTGACAAGTGGATGGAAGGGATACCATGCAGAGGGACCTTGACAAGCTTGAGAGGTGGGCCCATGCAAACCTAGTGAAGTTCAACAAGGCCAAGTGCAAGGTCTTGTACCTGGGTCAGGGCAACCCCAGTATCAATAACAGCTGGGTGGAGAATGGATTGAGAGCAGCCCTGAGGAGGACGACTTGGGGGTGCTGGTGGACAAGAAGCTCAGCATGGCCCAACAATGTGTGCTTGCAGCCCAGAAAGCCAACTGAATCCTGGGCTGCATCAAAAGAAACATGACCAGCAGGTCAAGGGAGGTGATTCTCCCCTTCTATTCTATTCTCATGAGACCTCGCCTGGAGTACTGCGTTCAGCTCTGGAGCTCCCAACATAAGGAAGACATGGACCTGGTGGAGCAAGTCCAGAGGAGAGCCACAAAGATGATCAGAGGGCTGGAGTACCTCTCCTGTGAGGAAAGGCTGAGAGAGTTGGGGTTCTTCAGCCTGGAGAAGAGAAGGCTCTGGGGAGACCTTATAGGAGCCTTCCAGTACCTAAAGGGAGCCTACAAGAAAGATGGGGACAGACTTTTTAGTAGGGCCTGTAGCGACAGGACAAGAGGGAATGGCTTTAAGCTAAAAGAGGGTAGATTTAGATTAGATATAAGGAAGAAATTCGTTACTGTGAGGGTGGTGAGACACTGGAACAGGTTGCCCAGAGAAGCTGTGGATGCCCCCTCCCTGAAAGTGTTCAAGGCCAGGTTGGATGGGGCTTTGAGCAACCTGGGCTAGTGGAAGGTGCCCCTGCCCATGGAAGGGGGGCTGGAACTAGATGATCTTTAAGGTCCCTTTCAACTCAAACCCATATTCTATGATTCATTGTCCAAAGCACACAACAGCCTCTTGGTCCAAGAACTTCCATACAAGAAGTTAACATGTCTCTTTCTTCAGGCAAGGATGTGACCTCCATCTGTGGAAGGCTCCAAAGACCTCACAAAGCTTCATGGAAATTTACCTACTCTCATGGTTTAACCCTAGCTGGCAACTAAGCACCATGCAGCCACTCACTCCCCTCAATTGGATGCGGGAGAGAATGGGAAGAGTAAATGTGAGAACTCATGGGTTGAGATAGACAGTTTAACAGGCAAATCAGAAGTCACACAACCAAAGCAAACCAAAGAATTCATTCACTACTTCCCATCGGCAGGTAGTTGTTCAACCATCTCCAGGAAAGCAGGGCTCCATCATGCGTAACTTATTTGGGAAGACAAATGCCATAAATCTGAACATCCCCTCCTTCCTCCAGCTTTATAGGCCAAGCATGACATCATATGATATTGAATATCCCTTTGGTCAGTTGGGGTCAGCTGTCCCATCTGTGTCCCCTTCCCAACTTCTTGCGCATCCCCAGCCTACTTGCTGGTGGGATGGGGCGAGAAGCAGAGGCGGCCTTGACTGTGTAAGCACTGCTCAGCAAGAACAAAAACATCCCTGTGTTAACACTGTTTTAGCACAAATCCAAACCAGAGCCCCATGCTTGCTACTGTGAAGAAAATTAACTCTACCCCAGCCAAAACCAGCATACCTACTCAGTCAAGATGAATGCTTCAGAATACCAAAAGCACAAATAAAAACACTTAAAAACTATTGTTATAGACTCAATTAGTTTTAAAAATGTTGTGATGCTAAACAGTGTTATCTAGGCAGTGCTTTTTTAAAAAATTCATTGCTATAACTTTTTCAAAAATATTGCATTAAAAAAAGCACACATTTGATGAACTCATGTTTGAATAGAAGCAGCTCCAAATTTAAACTTACCATTTTTTAACAGTTTTGGGTTTAGTTTTTGCCTTCAGTTTCAGAAAAAAACGTGTTCTGAAAAAGTTCAGAAAATAACTCATTTCTTTAGCTGCACATTTCCCTCTCCTCATCTTTTCACAAGGTGTATCACAAGCTTGCAATTTTATAGTCCTGACAGAGACTTTATCTCTTTTCAACAGGTGCTCAGACTACAGAGCAGTCTCAGCTTGATAATCTAGGAATCTAACAAAGTCTAGTAAGAAATGCATCCAAGCATGAACTTCACAAGTGCATTTTCAAAAGCTGCAAGTGGAGCATGTTAAAAAAAATGAGTTGCAAAATTCCTTAGTGACCACAGAAAAAAAAAATAATTTGTTTTCCGCAAAACACAAAATTAAAATACCAATGCATGAACAATTTTATTGCAGAAATGGGGAAAAGAGGTAGATGTGTTCCAAAAGATGGAAAGATGCTTTAGAATACAAATAATAGAGGAAATGCAAAGGGGGCTGTAGGTCTCAGGTAAGGAATGACAAATGGAAAGCAGAGGAAACAGCAGAGCTCCATGAGGCCATTTCACATTGAAATAGCTAGCAAAAAGCTTCTAAGATTACATAAAATCAACACAAGCAGACATCAAAATTTTATTGCGATATGCAACTTAAGTTTCAATTTCAAGTAGTTAATTGTTATGGTTGCCTCAATCTCAAGCTTATATTAATATATGTAATATATTCGTCTCTCCCTCCGATATATTGTGTGATATTTTAGTGAACGGAACTTAGGTCTTTTCATCCTTAAGATGAAATGGACTTTATTTTCAACAGCCTGAAAGTTATTCTGAAACATTAGCCTATTACTGAAAGCAGAAAACACTGAAATTCTTAAGTTGTGAAACAGTTCTTTAGATAGCTACTCTCTATACAACACTAGTAACAGGGTTATGTGAAAATCTTACAATTTCTTTACTTCAGCAGTTTTTACCTTATTAACTTCTGCCCGAGTGAACTAATATCTAATGGTACTCTTCTAGACATGCTGGCCAAGGAGGCATACATTGTGCTTCTTATTTAGCCTTATGAAATAAACCTGGAGATTTCCAAGAACATGTCTGCATTGCACCAACTTTTGCAGTTTTACAGCAAACTCTATTCACCTTTAGGATTATAGAGCCCACCTCCTTCCAAAGGACAATAATGTTTTTAAAAACTTGCCTCTTCAACCCAACCTCGGTTCCTACCTCATTTGCCACCCTGTCAATAATGAACATATGGATTCATTCAAAGCAAAAAGTACATTGAAAGCCAAATTAAGCAGATGTTACAAACATTTTTGTTCAATGAAGCACCATACCAAGGCAACAGCTGTGTCACCAAGTTCTCAGCCTTTAAGTTATCCTCATGACTAATGGCACGTACCTCTGCTCACAAGACAGCACAATTTAAGCTTCCTTGATAAACCATCACTGAACCAAGTAACATTTATTTCAGTTCTTCAGCAGGTGTCCTCACATTTTTACATAACAATATTGAGTATAACAAGCTTGATTCACAACAGGAAAAACATTGCCTGTCAGATTGCTCTTCCATATGTAGTCACCAGAGCTACAGTTAAAGGTGAATCCTACCAATAGAATGGATGGCAGCAAATGGAAAATAGGTAGGACACTGACCCTGTATCCAAACTGTGTATCTTCCCTTTGAGCCAAGGTCATTTCTGATCCTGTGGCTATAAACTGCTAAACTAATCAAAATTACTTGAAGAAAAACCTGTTTGGTTCAAGGCTACAATCAGTTAATCCACTCCCTACAGATCAGTCACAGCAAGCATACAAAATCCAAATATCCTTCCTAAAGAAGCCTACACTATGACCAATGATAGAAATAAAAAAAAAAAAAAAAAGCTTTCACACATTGAATGTATGGTTACATTTATTGTCAGATCAAAAAGAAACTCCACTCAAAAGATAATCAGCCATTTTCTTAGTAGCAACTTATCAGGCACTTCTCTTTGGTGTTTGAAAGTGTGTTTGTATCTGCTGCTTCCATATTCACATGACACTTGTTCTTCTATCATAATGAAAAACTTCTATCCCTCTGGGCTAACATAAGCAGCCACCCACCCACAAACATGGGCCATAAGTCCATAAGAGATGATTTTCAAATTTACAGATTACAACACTTGCAAGAAACAAATTATGAAAATGGCTATTTAAGAAAAAATAAGTTTTAGTGCAGCTAAATTTCTATTAAAAACAACACTATGTCAACAGAAGTCTTGATTTATTTCCAAGTGCTCAAACTGTTATTACACATATGCCATTTAACTACTTTTTATTTGAACATTAAGGTAATTACAGTTGGAGGGCACATATTTCCAGTGGCGCCTCTGCAGTAAATACCACCAGAACAAAACATGAAACATTCCACATGGTTAACAATATGACATTTGAGTTACCAGAATTACAATAATAATTTTTTTTGCTAACAAATCACATTAGTACATAACTGGGGCATTTCCTTTAACAGAAATATCAAACTTAGTACTGTATGCTTAACTTCAATATGAACATCTCTACATAAGAGCAACATTGTACATGACAGTGATTCAGCACACATATGGTGCTTTGGCAGCTCTAACTGATGTATTTTTCCTCCTAAGCTCTAGAATAGGTTTATTTTATAAAACATATTGCTAATATGTCAAGCATAAATATCAACAATCAAATTCATCTTTCGTTTGCCACTTCAATGGGAAAGGGAGCAGTGTTTATCTCACATTACACAGTCTTTTCATACATGCAGTTTTCTTCCATGGACGCTTCTACATGTACCTTAACTACCATTTTGTCCGCAAGAAATTTTTTTTTATAAAAAAAAAATGTTAATTTTCTTTTCAAATTAGAAAGACTACAGCCATAGACAACTACATGACAAATCACTACCAACTATTTATTTCAAAATAACATTAATGTGCCACATTTTTATCACGTAACCAGCACATCAGTCACCCAAGGTGCAATGAATTATCTCGAAATTAAACATGTCCCATTTTGAGTTCATCTGTGAAACTGACTAGTTTATTAGTTACCTTTTTTGTAGGACATTCATGCAGACATTAAGACTGATTCAGGTAAAATATATATTTTATCATTATTACAGGCAGAAATAACTGGCAGACGGAAAATATTTTTAAAAACACAAGCTAAGTAAAATGAAACTGCTAAGTTTTCTCAAGTAATTATCACAAATTCAGCAAGGCTGTTATCTATAAGAGGAACTAATAGTTCTTGTTCAAAGATATGTTAACCATCTCTACCATCAGTTTCCACAAGATAACTAATCACTACATTAAAACTTTTTTCCCCTTACTCCCCCAAAATGAATGAATTTAATTCTCCACCTTCCTGAATACAATATATTGTACTCTGATACATAACTGCCATCCAATGACCTACTACCACAGTAATCTAAGTGAGGACAATGTTCCCTTTATTGTGATAACCATGCACTTTAAAAGTAGCTCTTTGAAAGCTGAGGTAAAATGGGTGAAATCTGGTTGCAAATTTTCAGATTTAAAGGAGAAGGAAAAAAAAAACCCCACATACATACTGCAAATTGAAATCAACACCTAGAATTTGTTGATAGTGATCTGAAGCAATTTATTTCATTCACTCATCTGAAAATTTTAGCAGATATGTTTATTCTATTTGGTCCAAATATCTCTACATGCTATTAAGAGTCACTCAAAAAAGAATGTTGTGCCCAAAAATGCAGCTCCTACCACAAAAGATCTCTTCACCCTTTTATTCACCTTCAAGCAGAGTTCTTAAAACCTCATATTTCCTGAGCTATACAAAAACATCTTAATTTTATTTGAAATATGCCAACAATAGATAAGTCAAAGAGCAGGTGGAGGCATTCTGACATAACATTTAAATTAATATATAGTTAATTTGATGAAGTCACCCTTCAATATCCATTTGTATTTAATTATAAACTCTGCAGCACAGGAACAATCTGTATGGCACTTAGCAGAACAGGACTTCCATGCATGTCTGCAACAATCACATTAATATATTCCAAAATTAAACAAATAGTAAATCCTTTATTTAAAATTTAAAAAATACATTAAATTTAACATCAAATGGGAAAGTTACAGCCAAGCCATTAAGCTGTACATTCACTAGTGTCTTGAAATGTCAGTTTTCATGAAGTTGTTTCATCTTTTTTCAATTAACTATATTAAGTCAGAAAATAAACTTCTCCAATTCTGCTAACATACATTTCTTCACTGTAGTTATTATGTATCAGCTAACTTCGATCTTTCATTGTTAACTTCTGTACTGGTGAACCCTTTATCTCTCCAAAGTTCTATTCAATCATCATATTCTCCCTTCTTCATTCCATAGTTTGTGACACCTACCAAACAGCCCTTCAACCAGGGCAGCATCTAGTCTAATAGATCTTCCACTGGACAGAAGCTTGTCTTACCAGAGTAGTACACTGGTAAGAAGCAAAGGTCTCTAGAGTCATGATCCACTATGTACCAGCACTCCATTGTAAGCACAAAGTATTTTCTGTAGATAAAAAGAGTTGTGGACATGTAAGCCACACAAGACAAGCAAACTTAAATGGTTTGGGTAGGCGGTGCAGAAGCATGGTAGACAGATATTTTGGCTGAAGCAATTTTAACCCTGTTTGGCTGTTTAACAGGTGTTACAGCCTAGTTTAAGCACTGTTGTTTACACAATACTCTCTAACGAACAAAAGCCCTACAAAGACAGGTTAACTGTTCTTTTCTATAAGCTAACTAGTCAGTATGTGTTCAAAAATTAATTTAATGCAAAACTTGAAAAAGGTACCTAATAACCACATTTGGAGCTTTTAAATATTACTCTACTCTGAAGTATATGTCTATTACTATAAAAGTTTTTGCATCACATTCTAAAATCTAGGGTCCAAGAATGAAGGCTAATTGTATTTTCTAAGTCAAGCAGATTATAGAAAAATGGGAAGAAATAGCACGTGGCTTGTGTTCAAGTGTTACTGTTTAGCATAACACTTCATGCAAGTAATGCAAAAAGTCTATATACTCAGGACTGTTTACATATGAATAAATATGGTAAATTAGCAAATAGTGTTTAAGATTACCTACAAAAATGTGTTTGACCAGGTATTCACTGTTTGTATCAAGTCTTAAAGCAGAAATCTGCCAGGGTAATACAGTATGAAATAAAAGAAAAAAAATTAAGTGGAGACATTTTAATAAATTGCCTCAGAAAACAAATTCATATTTACAGTTACTAAACTGAAACTAAAAAAAGACTAAAGCTATTGATGGCGTTACTGGCAAAAACCTTCAAAAGGCCCTAAATAATAAGTAAAGCATAGGTATTTATTTAATACCATGAGGTGAAAGCAACACCTTTCTTTTTAGTAAAGTATACACAAATAGCCTCACTTAGAATACACTTTTAATGCACATTAAAAAAAGTATTCATCTTAGAAATAGTTTTGCAATCCAAATATACAATAGCTTGGAAAACAATATTTTAGAAAACAAAAGCCAATGTAAAAAGACCACTTAAAAGAACTAAAATGATAAAGGTTTCTGTATGGCTCTGTATTTACAGTTTTCTTACTGCATCATCAATATCAGAAATCTGTTCCTTCAGCTGGTTCCACTGTTCTGGATTTAAAGAAATACCTGAAATGCATTAAAAAGAAATACTTAGGAAGAGAATTGTAGCGCAGGACCTTGTATAATTACTGTCAAGGCTGGTTTCATACACAAAGTCTATGTCACAACTATTAATATTTAAGCTATCTCAAGTGTAACAACCATCTCAATTACAAAGTTAAAACTACTCATTTGGAACACTTCAGTTTAACTTTAGACCTTAGCTTATCTCTGGACAAGTTAAACTTATTTTCTCAGTAAGTGCAGTATAACAAATTTATTCACAAGCGTTAGGCTAAACACAGGAAGTGAAATACAGCTCTGGCCTTGATAGAAGGCAGCACAAAACAAATGTAGGAAATCAATCTTATTCCTGTTGGCTCCTAAAAGCCATACCTCTGCAGACTGAACTTCAATGCACTTTTAAAGTACCATAATTCTGGGGTTTTTTTTCCCCTCTCCTGTTTCTTAAAGCACTTTGAATAACATATAGTATAAAGTAACATTTTGGAGAGACTATTTCACTCCCTAGCACTCAAACCAACATGGAAGTTATTTTTTCACTTCAAGTTCACTATAGCCTCTAGTGACATTCAAATCAATAATTATTCAGTGCCCCACAACCCATCTCCTCAGTTCTAAATTTGTACTTCCTCAAGTTCAAGCCCAGGTATGCTTCCTTCATGCTTTAGTCTTATCATTCTTCCCCTAAAATCTCTATACCAACTCTATGCAAGTACAGACTCACAGGCCTACCTCTCATACTCTCTTCAGCAAGGCTCTTCTACTATTTACCCCCACTCTCCCCCCTCAGTGATCAGGCTTCCTTCATTGCTTTCGCCCTGTAGGTGGAGCAGGACCTGAAAACAGGTGAAATTTTGAATTCCATTTTTGGGGCTCATGACCTTTTTTTCTTCTATCATCACTGCCTTATCAGAGCACCACTTATCAGAGCAGTGAACAGTCTGCATAGAGCTATTCTAAGCAGTCTTCCACTATTCTTTAGAGGGCAGGTTTCTTTTGAAAACAGGTCAGTCAGGTGTGCTAACCATTATTAGGGGACCAAATGACATCAAGATGCCTCTGAACAACATCTCAGATAAACTGCATGCAGTTTAGACCTGCTGTCAGAAACAATCCAACACAACAATTCTAAACTGTTGGACATTTTTTTTCCTATGTTTTATGACACAATTTCAACTGTTCATAATTATTTTAGGATAGCTAGATAAGGGGCTTATAAGTGCATCAATGGAACATAAGATTCACATACTGTATCAGATTATTATTCATTTTATCCTAATAAAATTCAGATCCTTTTGCCACATTGATAAGCATTTCTATCAGCATCATGTAATCTTTGTCACTTGGCATACCCATCAGGTTTCATTGTAGTTTACCATTCAAACTGCATATACTTTTGATATCCACCTCAAAACACAGCAGTTTGGATGTGTTGCTGCTACTTAAAAAAAGATTGCTTCAACTTTTAATGACTTCAAACCAATACATTTTTCTGTACAGCACCAGTGTACCTGTTCATACAAACCCATTCTCAGTGGTTATTTAAGAGCTGTTGAAAGTGTTTCTCAAAGCTTTCCAAACATTTATTTGCTCCTGGACACACTAGGAGAATGTAACAAACCTCATGGTGGTTCTACATTAAATGTCTTCAGTCTCCATGACAGGAAGTTTAACACTTACCTCTTTCCTTGGTGCAATAGGAAAACTGATTACAAGTAAGTTTTACCAACATAAGCAACATGACATTAAGGAAAGCACTACTACTGCAACTATTCTCACATCCCTATCTTGCGGGTGGCAAAGTTCTGAAAATGGTTTAGTGAAGGCATGCCTTAAAAAAATAGGTATGGGAGCAGCAATTAAAAGGTACAATGGCTTATGCTGTGTTGCACAATACCAGAACTTGACCACTTGAGGCATTTTCACCTGAACTAAGAATCTTGAAATATTTTTTACAAAATTATTCACATTAAACATTTTAATTATTTTAATCTAAAATTTGATAGAAATTGAAGATCATCATTGTTTTAAAGAAATTAACATCTTACTACAAATTAATTACTTAAATATTTTCATTGACTTGAAATAAGAATTCAAACTATAATAAAAGCAAGAAATAGAGTTAAGTTAATGGGAAAATGTACAGCATGTATATAAGTCCCATACCAAATTTGCTTGTATTTCATACTTTGTTTTCCATAAATCATGGGGGATCCATTTAGGAAAACAGACTCAGACCAACAAAACTACTTTGCCTTTTGTTCATAATCTACAGATAAAACTAATCATTTGTCAAAATATCAATTATGAAAAAGGAAAATTATTATTATAAAAAGACCATGTAGCAACAAAGTATAAAAATCTGATACATAAAGTTCTCCAGGAAACTGCAGATGATGTTTTAATACAAAAGAACATGAAGCAGAACAATACCTTTTCTGCCAGGTTTCATTTCACCTTCTTGATCCATCCAATATTCTCTAATATCAATTAAGACTTTCCCTTTAAAGTCACGAACACTGACATACCTCATTTTGCCAATCTGTTAAAACACATATAAAAATTTTTTTAGATATTTTACATATTACAGTATTCACTTTTCTCAGCAGTATCAGACTTGGACATGTGACATTGCACACCACAGCTTATTTTAGACACCAGAGAAACAACTAGATCAAGAGCTTAATCCAGAGTAATCAGTAGATAAATAAGTAATGACAATATAAATGGATGAACAACTTAAAACCAGCTGAGCATTCAATGCAAAAGTGGCTCTCCTAGAATAAACACACCTATATTCTTAACAAGTTTACCTCTTACAAAACCCACTAATTTACTGGGTTTTGAAATAAAATTTTGCCTCTACTATAACCATCTTTGTTAGTAACAGTTAGTAAACAGGGAAGAGGGAACTGTCCTCAAATCCAAATTAGTCCATTCCATATGTACAGAAATCAAATTAGATATTCACATAAGATAAGTACAATTTCTAGAGGGGGTTGTTTGGGATTTTTCCCTTCCTCCTTCTCCTTCCCCCTTCCCCCCCCCCCTTTTTTTTTTAACACAGTAAATACAGGTGGAAACAAAAGTAAACCACCAACTGTCTCAAGCCTGCTCCCAAGTCCTCATGGCACTTTACTGCAAGCATGGTTAAGACTATTGTACTGTATCAGATGGGGGGGGGGGGGGCGCGGCGGTGGCAGACATCCAAATCCTTTAAGTTTACCAGCATATAGCACAGTATGAAATTACTTTGGAATTTTGTAGTTTCACACCACAGTGGCTTAACTGAATTATGAGGGCTTCTTTTTTCTTAAGACAAGGAGGGAAAACAAAGGGGAGGGGAGGAGAAACAACAGGCACATTGACAACTACACATTACACTATATATTTAGGCTTTACCCTGTTTTTCCAAATTTGTTAAAAAACCCTATTAATTCACATAAATTCAAAGTATAATGTGAATTTAAGAATCAGAAATTAAATAATAAAAACACAATTCATGTAAGAAATTCTTAGTATTCTCTATGAACCTTCCGGATACACTTTATAAAGAACGAACACATTATAAAGTAAACAATTTTTAAAATAGAATATTCCTTCCTGATAAAACATTAGTTTTAGTTTTCAATTTCCTTAATTTATGCATCTTGCACTTTTACATAATTTAACAGGGGGCCAAACATCTTACTAGCATTAAGTCTGACCAGAAAGCATGAACTACTCTCCAATCAACTAAAATATTCTACAGAGTTAAGTCATAAAAGCTATTATTTCACAAAATATATATAAACAAGTATGCTGTTTGCTTAAGGTAATTTTTCTTCTTATGCAGATCATGCTAAATTAACTCTAATTTTTTTAAAACAATTGAGACATCTTTAGATACTATAAGTCTGAAGCTGTTGTTTTCCTACTTCAAAGCATTCTTTATAAATGAACAAGTTTATAAGACAGTATTTTCAGACTGATTTATTAAATACTTTTACAGTACTACAAATTTAACATTCAAAAATAAGGTATGATGTCACAGTAGCTGAGTTGTTTCAGACTAAATTTGGACTTTAGGCATGGTACCATCAGCACTGCTGGCAAAGGATATCCTAAATAGCCTACACAAACAATTATTGGTTTCACCCTGTAATGCTTCAGTAACTTTTAAGGTCACCTATAAACCAGCTTCAAGTAGTAGTACTCCATAACATCTTTTTTTTTTCCCTCAGGTCTATCAAAGAATATTAGTGCATTGACAAGTAATTCCAGATTTGCTCTAAGAAATAAAATCTGATACAACATAGCAGATTATTGCTGTGAATACAGTAAAAGAGTTCACAATTTGAATATTAAAGATAAAAGACTACACATCTTAATTCAATTACGGTAAGGCAAGGGGCAATAATACAAAGTACACATCATTTAGTCAGTAAGTTTACCTTAAAGGTAAACAGTTCCACATGAAAATGCTGAAATTAAGGTAGGTTTTACACCACTGTCTAAATTTCAGCTGAATGCTCACATTTTATTTTGAATGTTTAGTTGAACTCTATGCAGAACAGTGGCCACTGTTAAAAGCTTTAAATAGGCTTCTAAAGTACAGTTTAAAAGCCTCAACCAAAACATCAATTTACTTAAGTAAATCTACGTTTCTTGAAGTTCAGTTATCTGCAATTCTGGCATCGAGTTGTTTCTAAACAATTTTTGTTCATGCAGCAGCTGATAGTCCTAGAATAATTTCACTGATCTAAGACACCTTTGTATCTCCATAACCACATTAGTGTTCCAAGGGCTGTATTAATTTAAAGCAGGTTAGTTACTGCAGTTCAACCTTCACAGACAAGTTCATATGCTTTTTATTAAATATCACAGCTCCTTAAATATACTATTCTATTGAATTAAATCAGAATACATTAAAAACATTATTTCTAGGTTTCCATTTCTTAGAATAAGATGCACTGAACTGAACCTAGGTTTCTTTCACAGCTATGCAACTGACTTCCTGTATGAGTTTCAGCAACCATCATCCTCACCAATTTTCCTCCGATTTCCATTTTGCCTTGATTAAACTGTATACGCGATGTGGAAGTAGAAACAGCAAAAAAAGCATCCTTCTTAGCTGATAACTATATGTATATCATTAGAAGAAGCACAATAAGCTAATACAAACTCCTAGAATAGAGTCCTGTTGACAGCTGAGATCTGCAACACAGCAAATTAATTCTGAAACTTAGATGATCAGCGATGCATTTCACAGTCAATCACCTTCCAGAGCATCACAAACATTTATCTGCTTTCAGGAGCCTATAATCAGTAAAGACATTACAATGGGAAACTGAAGAACTTCTTTCTCACAAGTCAAAAAAGCAAATTCGACCCAAACAAAAAAAAAAAAAAGGTGGATGACAACACAACAGGGGACACAGGACACACACAGCAACCGGCAAACTATTTTTCAAGTATAGTTTCTCTGAAATGCCTGATCACATCATGTGGTTCCACTCTGAATAGTCATTAATACCATACTCTGACAGCATAAACAAACCTTAGCCAAATCAGGCATAGGTAGATGACAAGATTTGTCAAACTAACCAAATCAAATGATACAGAACTCACATTGGCTGAAAGCCAGACGGCAATCTAATGTATCAACACTAAACCCTTCCACATTAACATGAATAATGCTTGTCCTTAGGGCCTCTAGTAATACATCACAAACGGGAGTAAGAAATTCCTGCACCCCAACTGTGTCCAAATCCTTTAATAAATTATAAAGAATACAAGGCTACCTATAAAACCTAAAAGAGCCAAGACACGTAAATAAATAAAATACACTGTCTCTTATACTGAATTCCCTCCTACTTAGAATTATTCTATTCTTCATAGTTAGTTTCAAGAATACCTTGAACACCAGCATTATTTTCAAACAAAAATAATAAAACATAGATGTGGATAACTGGCTAGCTGAAAAGGGTCACATAGACATAGTCCAGCTGGCTGGACAAAAATGCACATCGCTCTCAGCTTATCTGAAGTAAAGCAAAATACACTGTCTTTGGCTGTCCTTGTTACACAGTAACAGGAAGATTTCGGTGGGAAAAGAATGTTGCAGGTGGGAACAGATAACTATAGAAGAGAAACTAGGGGCGGGCTTGGTATTTAGGCAACTAACCAATAATGAGCTTAACTTTTGTAATATGTATGAGCTAATTATAACAAGGCATAAAAGGTGACTGTAAGAGACAATAAACGAAGTCTGCTGATCACTCATATTGAGTGACTGTGTCTTCCCTCCGTCGCGACAAATGGCGCCCGAACAGGGACCCTAGAGAGGGCTGAACCTGCGAGCCACGGTTCGACGGAGATTCGACGGAGATTCGACGGAGATTCGACGGAGATTCGACGGAGATTCGACGGAGATTCGACGGAGATTCGACGGAGATTCGACGGAGATTCGACGGAGATTCGACGGAGATTCGGGTACCGGTGCTGAAAGCAGCGCAGGAGGCGGAAGGGCACAGTCCCCGCGCCCGGGAGCACCTACAGAGGGTCCCGCCGGCCACGCGTCGCCGAAGTCTCGCAAAGGCTGCAACAGCGCTGACGACGGTATGGAGAGACAAGCGACGTACGATTCGCTCATATGCTTTTTAGAAAAGCTGAGCGTTCAGGACATAGATTGTAAAAAGGAATTCCTCGGGTTATTAGCGTATGGGATAGCGTCCGTGACCCCCGCGGCAACGGCGACGCGCGGCGCGCGGCCCGGCAGGCCCCTTCCCGGCCGCGGTTTCTCTCCAAGGCGGCACCATCCCCCCCCCCTCCGATCGGCGCCATGGCGATGCAAGCGGCCAAGCGAGCTGACATCCGGCTGCCCCCAGAGGTCAGTCGGACCCTTTATATTCGGAACCTGCCGTATAAAATCACAGCGGAGGAAATGTATGATATGTTTGGGAAATACGGACCTAGTCGACAAATCAGAGTTGGAAACACTCCTGAAACAAGAGGAACAGCTTAAGCTTCTCAAGGAAAAATACGGAATTGATTACAAACCCACCAAAAAAAGTGCTTCAGATGTCCCCTACAAGAAATGGGTTTCTGCCTTGAACTAGCAAACATCTCTGTGTTTAACGAGAAGCCTTTTTGCCTTGATGGAGATAATTCTGTATTCTGTATTTATGCTGTATTCTGAATGTGGAAATTGGTTGGGACTAGGAGGCTGGCTTAAAGGCATTTTGCAAACGGGATTATTATTTTTGATCATTATTGTAATAATAGTTTTTTGATCAAAACCAGCCAAAATTATTTGTAAGCATTAGGCATATCTGAAGAGAATGCCTTTATTTGAATCAGCAGTTAAGGTGTAGTTTAGTCTGAGGCTGTGGTTTTATCTGCTTCTGGTGAATTTTTGAAGTGATGAAATCAGAGATACAAGGTATACTAAGAGTTATGAGGTAATAAGGTAATAATCTAAGTAAGGGTGCTGTCTTTTATATCTACAAGTGCAACATGCTTTTATGTAGCAGAGAGAAACTTTAACAATAATGTTGCTTGAGCGAGATGTGCATGTGACAACTTGGGAAAAGGGATATCACAACTGGAGTGCAACAGTGTTTCTATGTCTGGCAGAGTGAAATCTTTCAAGACCTGAGTTTAGACAGTCTAAAATAAATTGTTAGTATTCAGAAAACCCATCTTAGGCCTCTTTTGCTTACATAGTGTTATGGAAGTCAACTGCTATTGTAGAGAATTAATGATTTTTTAATACATATTAACAAATACTACTATTTTAACTTGAGGCAGTTGAGTGAGAAATACTCACGTGTAGCATTTGAGGGAATGTCAGCATAAATCGCACTTACAGTAAGACTGCATTTTTAATTACTGTACTCGTTAAGATTCGATGATGCCATAAGGCTAAGGCCTTTTATCACAGATTGGTTCTGAACTAAAAGGTGTGTGCACATGTAGATATGCACATTTGTGTTATTTTCCTTAATTGGCTACAAAATAATATAATTAGGTTGGGGACTAGATCTTGGGAATTTGTCTATTATACTTCTGTTTGTTAAGGAACGTGCATAACATACAGCACCCATGTAGGCTTGGCTTGTGGCACAGTTGTCAAATTTAGCATAGACATTCAGACAGATAAGCAACGTACTCTTCTTGTGTGTATCACCTACAAGCCATTATGGCTTAGTGTGTAAATCTGTATGTAACTATTGAAAAATCCCCTTATGAATGTATATAGCTTAGAACTAATTTTTCCCCTTTGTTAATTCTTTGATATCAATGAGGTATTCTTCAGAAAATGTATGGACTGGTTGGTTGCATAAGGGCAGTTGTTATTTGGACAGAAAATTGTTAATGGTCAGGGATTTTCCACTAAAATATTTGCAAATATTCCTAGTCAAACATCAGTTTGGTTTCTTTTGGGGTTTTGAGCTTGCATTATTCCATGTTCAGAACTTTAAAATTACCTTTGAAGTTTTTAAACTTTGTATATCACTGGAACAGAAAGAGCATCTATATTAAAGCTTCAAGCTAACTTTATTTTTCAGGTATTTCTGGAATTATACTTCTGAACTGAGATTTTATAAGTTGGCTGTGTATTTTCCTGTGTTAAAACGCTGTTATTGAAAATGGTCAACCAGGCCTATGTCGCCCAAAATAAAAACGGGGGAATTGTGGATAACTGGCTAGCTGAAAAAGGTCTCATAGACATAGTCCAGCTGGCTGGACAAAAATGCACATCGCTCTCAGCTTATCTGAAGTAAAGCAAAATACACTGTCTTTGGCTGTCCTTGTTACACAATAACAGGAAGATTTCGGTGGGAAAAGAATGTTGCAGGTGGGAACAGATAACTACAGAAGAGAAATAAGGGGCGGGCTTGGTATTTAGGCAACTAACCAATAATGAGCTTAACTTTTGTAATATGTATGAGCTATTTATAAGAAGGCATAAAAGGTGACTGTAAGAGACAATAAACGAAGTCTGCTGATCACTCATATTGAGTGACTGTGTCTTCCCTCCGTCGCAACACATAGATCTTTATGGAAGTGCTAAATCTTCTGAACGCAGTAGTCACAATGAGCTCAATACTAAGGGAAGTTGTATATTTTAAGTACACAGCCCAAAGGTGTATTAACAGAAAACCACTAAGTTTCACATCATTTGCTGCTACTTCCACATACAGCATGGATGCTACAAAACTTCTGACTATACTATGAATGCTTTACAGCCTGATTTCCATCAACTGAAGCCACTTTAAGGTTGTACTGCAAAGTCACTTGCACAAAGATCATTTTACTACCATGGGGAAGCAGAAAGGAAAGTTTCTAGTATTACCAATAGTCCTAGATCAAACAAAACCATACCCAAAAAATTATGCAACTAGATCTTCTAGCATGCTCCTGGGGGGGGTGGGGTGGGAAGAGAGGAAGTATCCTCAGACCTACAGTGCTATTTCTACACTGAAACAGTTGCATTTTAGTTAACGCACATAAGCTGATGTACCATAAAAAAACCCACAATGCTTCACATAACACAACGAGCAATCTAAAAGACTTATTGTTGAGTAACTAAAAGGCAGGCAGAAACTAAGGAACACTGATTGTTTAGGTCAAGGTGATATTGAAACATTTTTCTGTATTATACTCAACACTGGAAGAATCCTGCTCTTATCAGACTAATGAGCCCTCCGCTGTCTGTTTTTAGTAACTTTTTATTATCTTCAGTCAAAAAGGTTGAAAGAAAACAGAGCACACAAATACTTTTGCTTTTATTTGAGAGGGTGGTTGGTTTTTAGCTTGCTTTCTTTCATTGGAAGAACATTAAAAGTTTTAACCATTTTCCCTAAGGCTGGAATTTCTGAACCTATTACAAACATAGCATAAAGCCTGTATGTTGGTTTTTTTGAGTTCTAACTGCAGTTCACCTCATTAGATGTAGAAGATACTATCTCATTTTCCCTGCATGAATCAAAGCATGCCCCAACAGAACTAAAAATATTATATTATTCCTTCAATGGGAAATCCAGGCATTGATACCTAGTGTCTTAAACTGAAGCTGTCTCTCCAACTATACATGAACGGGAAAGAAGAAATTGATACTGTAATACAGGACAGTTATTTTTAATGTATCAGTTAAGCAGGTCTTCATTTTTTTGCACAGCTACAACCCAAAAACATTTCTTATGCTTTACTCTGTGTTGGGACCATCTTATTAGGCATCTCTCCCATACCCTCTTCTCAAACTTAAGAATCCAAGTCTCTAAGAATTTAAATTCCTTTCCTATCTCCTGCCCCTTTCAAGCCAGCTAGTCACAGATATTTAATAAGTCATGATCCACACCCCTAAAACAGGTAATGCTGAGCTACGCATATTCTTGCGCAGCTTTCAGCAGACATTGTTACTGCCTCAGCTAACCCCAGGAATTCCAATATCCTGAATTCATAAATGCTTCTTGCTACTGAAAAATGTACATTCATCCCATCTTAAAAATAAGGACAACATAAAAAATAACAATCTTTTTTGGATGTTCAGCGAGAAAAATTTGCATCATAAAAGAACAAGCAAAATTTATTCCAAGAGAACATCTTGTAAGACAGAAGCCAAGTTGCCCTTGACCTAGTTAAACAGGAATGAAGATTCCATGCTTTGGTTTCCAAGATCCTTTCTTTCAAGGGGCCTGATTAAAAAAACATTTCCATGTAGAGACCATCCTGATGTAATATTTACAGTATATTCATGGCAAGTGCTGTATTTACAAACAAAATGACTAACCAGAGAGTTACCATGGGCAAAGACATGAGGGTTAGGATAAACTGTCACAACTCAGATTCTTTTATTCTACTGAAACCTGACAACACTTTTTCTGAGCATCTCATCTGCATGCTAGCATCATAATCCCCTTTGGCCAAGGCTTCAGGAAACCAAGCACTATGCTATCAAGATATTCAGATAGCCACATAAAATTTATACTGAATATGATGTAAATTGTTACCTTAACTAGGCTCTAAGAGTCATCAATTTTACCTGAAACATATTCTCATCTCTGTTATTGCTTTGCTTAGAAGAAGCTGCACCTTTTGAACTTTCACCAGTCTTTTGTTTCTTTACAGGCTTTTCTGGAGCTGCTTGCTTTTTCCGCTTTGCCTTGGAACAAGAATTAAAAAAAAAAAAAAAAAAAAAAGAGAGAAATACATGAACCACAAATCATTTTATAAATTCCAAAAAAGTTTATGTTAGAGGTCACAAACTACTACTACACAATACACATTATCACCTTCCTTCTGTGAAGGCAGGAATCCAATACTGTATATTTAGACTAAATTTTTTTTAAAAAAAAATATCTTCAAATGAGCCTATTTCTGTTCCCAGTGAGGTTTGCCATAACATTTTGGCTTTAAAAAGAATTATATATCAAAATACACTTCAAAAAGCCTATTCTTTTTACGCAGTAATATTATCAATGTGGCTCAGTAGTTTTAATTAAAACTTTAAAGTCGGATGGAAGTTTCACCTTCCTTTCCACTGAGTGCAATGAAAAATGCAGGACAGCCAACAACACTTCTAAAAAAAGAAAAAAAAATAGGTGAGAGAGTCATAATGAAGAAAGGATATGGAAATAAAATCCAACAGGAGCTTGGCTTTTTGTGTTTGTTTGTTGTTTTGGGGTTTTTTTTAAATTGGAGTCCAATCTCTGTCGATAGCATGATAAATTAAATGCGTTTTTAAAGCATTCAGATAATATCACCTGTAAATCAATTACTTTGCTAGCAGATGCTACAAAGTTACATTTCTACTAATGATTATATAGTAATCATGCCCACCCTAAGGAAGGAGTAATACAAAGATACTAAAAATTAGTTTCACCTGCTAGAATCATATTGTAGATAACCTCTTTTAAAGACAAACAGTTCCAACAAATATAGGAGGTTGTCATAGAAAAAGAAAAAAACCCAAAAAACCCAAAACCAAACAAACAACCTTACTGCCCACTGAAGCAGACTGTTAAGACTATGTCTTTTTAGGAATATGTTTCCCTAACAACAACAACAAAAAAAAAATAACCACCTGGCCATTTTCTCTTGTATTAAGATTTGACAAAACACATAATTTAAGTGCAACCACATCACATTTGAACCAATTCAGTGAAGCAGACCAAGTTTCTTTGCATCCTGCACTAGAAGACCTGATTGTCTGCATTACCCCCTAGCATTTCTGAAAAAGTAAGTTCACTGATGTATTCAATTTTTGTTTGTAACTACTGGTACATCTATACAAACTTATAAATTAAATAGCTATTAAAAATATGTAACACTAAATTTACGCATTTTAAACAGTCAACGTTAAAATTATCAACTCTAAGACATTCCAGTTGGCTCAGCTTTTAAGTGAGAAACTATCAGATAATATTACAGTAAACGTAAGAATCTGAAACAGAACAAGACATGTGAACAAGATAAGCAAGTGGCACGTGGATGACAGGGCAAGCAGAGGTTTTTGTTTTGTACTTGCAAGTAATCCAGATACCAAAATGAAGGGGAGCAGGGGAGTGTCCTCAAAATTAATCCAAATTCTTGCCACCAGAGGCAGCTTATACAGAAGCCTTGTATCACTTGCCACAAAGCAGCAAAGAATTCCAGGAAGCTTGTGGCTACATACAAAAAAATCCTGAAGCAAGCATAATACAAATAAAGAAAAAGTTTACTGCAAAGCAAAAAGCATCCACCCCAAACCCTAATCTTGGGGGGGGGGGGGGGTTGTTGAATTTTGTTGTTGTTTTGGGATTAGAAGGGCAGTTTGGGGATTTAAGTGTCTAATAAATCATACAGAATGACATGGATTTTGTGACATAATGCTCATCTAATTCCTCTAGCACCAGCCTGAAATATAAGAGTTAATACAGTAGTTATAAACTGCATATAATGTTCACCTTTTTGTCAACTTCACTATCTGAGTCACTAGCAGATGAGCTTGAAGACACAAGTTCCTTTGACTTAGGCATTCTAGGAAGAGAAAAATAACATGAGAACACTATACAATGAATATGTCCCGTTACGGCTAGAAAGCCATCTCCAAACCTGTTTGTAGAGGCTCATCTTATTCAAGATGCTCCTGAAGAACTTTCCTGCCTTTTCATATAAGCTTTAATACACATTGCAGATGCGATCTCAAACACTCTTCCCTCATGTCCCTTCCCCTTTTTGTTGCAACTGCTTTAAATATAGTTGTTTAGATTCTGAACTGTTTACTACAAAGGGACAAATTTTCACCAGTTTCATATACCCCCAAGTATAATAGAAACTATAATGTAAAAAATATAATACTGTCCTCCAGTTGAATTCTCAATATTACATCCATAAATATAAACAATTAAGGCCCCAGCATTACCTATATTCTCACATGGGTATTTCACCTAGTTGAATTTGCAAGCAACAGCTGCATAATCGTCATACACGAAGCTAAAGTTGCCATCAATAATAGAAAAGTCTTTAAAAACATCTTAGTTGCAGTGAACTACAGTACTGCAATTAATATTTCCACTGCAGCTTTACTACATCAGCTACTAGAGTCTCTTAATTTGCCTGGCAAGCAGACATTCAACTTTCCTTGAATGCATGCTGCCAGGTGTGCTTCTACATCTCACTAGTATGCAAACACGTGGTTAAATATAGCAGTTGAACATCTTGCCTGCTACTAGAATCTCTTTGTAACAAATAAATAGCTCATTTGTTCTTTCAGAATAAAAATAAGCATCATCGGAATAAACTATATTTAAAAACCCTACATCTAGGAAAGGCTTATAAAAGATTAAAGCAGTACATCTCAGGAAAGGAAAAGGAATAATTGTTTTTTAAACTGGCAATGAAACCACGTGCAAAAGAAAGAATGGAGTCTGAAAAATGCTAATGGATCAATGTGGTTCCAAAGCAGGGCCAACTCTGTAGTAATAGTTCGGAGCACAACGATAGAAGCTGTAGCGCTGAAAATGAAACAGGGTATGGAAAACACACATAAGCCACTCTACACCAATATTAGGGAGTAACAATATAGAGGAGGGTGGGGGCGGAAACTGGAGGAAAAAGAAGTAGGAAGTGGTGCATGCCCCTTGGGAGAGGCTGGCAGGCAGAGCCTGAGGAGACACCGCAGTACTGGGGAAATCGAAGGTGAAACGAGACGGGCCAAGCTAAGACGATGGAAAAGAAGATGAGAAATACAAGCGAATACAAGCTAAAAACACCAGGTAGGCGAATCCCAGCCGCCCTTTTCCTCCCCTCTTCCTCTTTTCTACGGTTTGTGTTACCCCCTAGTGAAAAGGAGCAAGGGCCCGATGGGGGAGGGGGGAGCCAAGGACGCCCAGGTCCTCTCAGGGCAGGGCGACAGCAAGAGGGGAGCAGTTTACCGGCAGCGAAGGAGAGGAAAAAAAGCCACACACACACACAAAAGGATCGGGGGTCATCAGCGGGCAGGGTCAGATCCCGGGGGGGAATGGAGCCGACCCGGGCGGTTCCCCACCGCCATTTTCTCCCTCATTGAAATCCTCTTTGCTCCCCCAACATGGCAGCAGCTCCTCTTCCCGCCCCAGGCCCGCTCCACAACGGGGCGTTCCTCCCGCAGGGGACTACAGATGCTCAAAGAAAAGGTGAAGACTCGCCACACAGTTACGCAGCGCACTTCTGTGTCAGGCCGGAAGGTACCGAACCCCCGACAGTCAGAGGTGAGAGATGGAGAAAACAGCAGTAACCCCCACCAAACACGAGGAGAGATACCAATACTCACATCCTACTCCGCACACAGCTTCTCTATACCACGAGACAAACAGAAGTGATGCATCACACAATCCCCGCCCTTGACCTGTACCACGTGGAACGAGGCGGGGGAAGTGTTTAAAGGAGACTCGTCCCTTTGTTACTCGTTCCTACTTCCCACGCTTAGACTGGGGCAGTAGCAAAAAAAAAAACCCACACCAAAAACAACCAACAACAAAAACAACACCACAAAAACCCCACCAACCCAAAATATGTCTTTCATGGGGTTAGTCACCGTATCCATCGCTTCGCACCAATCGAGGGAGGCCTGTGAGGCTGACAGCAGGGCCCTGCCCGCAGCCCAACCAGAGGCCAGACGCTGCTGGGGCTGCAGCTCCACGGAGTGTTATGTGGGGAGGGGGCTTTGTTAGTAGGGGGCTCCCAGTGCTCGAGGGTGAATCTTTTAGTATGCTAATTAGGATAGTTCATACATAGTTTAAGTAATTTTTTTGTCTCATTAACCCTTTGGTTTCTCCTTGAGTTTATCTTGTTATGCCCCAGCTTGACATATTTATGGGTTTTATTCCTTCTTCATAAGACCATGTTTTATTAACTATTTCTAACATCCTAGGTTTTTCAAATTCTTTCTTGTTTTTCATTATAGGTATTTACATATTTTGTCTAAATTTCAAGTTAAATAAACTGGCCTTCTATTAACCACATATCTGTGAGCCAGTCAACTACAATTCCCCCTTCTGAGACTACCTAAGAATGCTTTTCTTTAGATAAGTCTCACCTTATCTCCTGATTGCATTATCAACTTTGAAGAACATCTACAGATACATTGGATCAATACATAAATGCATACGGACACTAACAGTCCAATTATTCATGTGTTTAACAGCGTTTTTAATTTATGTGGTTAAATCAGGGAACCAAGATGTTAACCATTTCGATGTTTCTTCACATCCTAAAGAGGTATTATCCTTTTGAATTTCATGTAAAATTTTAGTTTGTTTCCATATTTCATTCAAATCGGTAGAAATGCGTCCACTTTGATCCACATATACACAACAACCGGTATTAGTGCAGTACACACTCCCCCTTGTGAAGCCAAAAGCATATCTAAAGCCATTCTATCTTAAATTGCAATGTCAGCTAATTGTCTAACTTCCTGTTGTAAAGCCCCAGTGGCATCAGCAGTTTCATTCCTGATTTTTTCTATACATGTGTTACGGAAAGGTTAAGATTTAATCTTAAGAAGTAGTCATGCATTCTAGGTTCAAACAGTTAGTATACCTTGATCGTTTGAAACTAATCTTTGTATGCTTATAAGCAATAAATTTAGGCTCTAACAAAAAGGTAGCCCTGGAAGATGAAGGAAAACTGGCCCAAGGCCAGTGATTCCAGGCCAAGAAAGAGTAAGAGACTGAGATGACCTGATTTAAGACCGTATATGGGGACTACAAAGGAGAACTCTAGCCAACTGAATAGAGGAGTGGGCAAATTTTCAGGCCGTTGAGACCACTGTAGACCCCCTGTCCTGGTTTTGGCTGGCATGGAGCTAACTTTCTTCTTAGTAGCTGGTGCAGTGCTATGTTTTGGCTATGATGTGAGAACAACCTTGATAATGCACTGGTGTTTTTAGTTGTTGCTGGGTAATGTTTATATGAAGTCAAGGACTTTTCAGTTTCTTGGGCCTTGCCAGCCAGAGGGCTGGAGGGACATAAGAGACTGGGAAGGGACACAGACATGTCAGCTGACCTGAACCAGCCAAAGAGGTATTCCATACCATGGGATGTCATGCTTGGTATATAAACTTGAAGGGTTAACTGCAGCCTGGGGATCGTTGCTTGGAAACTGGCTGGGCATCGGTCAGCAGGTGGTGAGCAGTTGTACTGTGCATCACTTGTTTTCTTTTGTCCCTTTTCCTTTGGATTTTATCCTTTCCTCCACCTTTCCATTATAACTGTTGTTATTATTATTCTTACCTTTTTATTCTGTTTAATTTATTAAATTGTTCTTATCTCAACCCTTGAGTTTTACATTCCTTTGTGATTCTCATCCCCAGCCCTCTGGGCGGGGGGGAGCAAGCAAGTGGCTGCGTGGTGCTTGGTTATTGGCTGAGGCTCTGGATGATTGGGCATGCACGAGGGGGAGGAAGAATATTATAATTAGTTTTGGGTAATCTCATGAATATGTATGTTTTTTTCCCGGGAAATTTATTAAATATTTATACATGTACTGCATAAAAAGAGCTACCTAAGAGAAGGAAGCTATGCACGTTAGGTGGAGCGATCCCCCATACATCCAGTGCTGCAATAAAGGATGCTATATTGGTTTTAAGGAGTTTCATAATTCCTGGCTTCAGTGACACTTGCAGAGATATTTACAATAGCTTTTCCTAATTCACTTACTCCTAGCCACAGAAGGAACCACAGAGCAAAAGCTGTAGGTCTCTCAATTAGTGGATACCAGCCTCTTTTATGTCTCTCTAAATAGGTTCTCAACCAGGCTTTAGAATCTCATTTTTCCATTACTGTAATGCTCAGAAATAGCGCTCCTAATGTACGTATTCCTGTCTTTGGTAAATTTTTTCTAACCTTTTCCCCACAAAGCCAATACCAGTCTTTTCCTTCTGGAATAGGTCAGGACTTTTGAAAAACTCCCTCCCCAATTAGTTTGAAATGGACATTATGGTCCCATGGACTTAAAAGACTGTCCTGGTTCCCTTTAAGTGTTGGCAACATCAAGTAAAAGAGGACTGTCACCCTTTTAGTTTATTCATTTCTATTTATGAGAAGTCTGTATACTTCTAAAGATATAACAATGTTATTATTCCTAATAATACAAAATATAATAAAATGCCTCCCTGTATACAATCTAAATAAACTACTGATCCCCAATTCATCCAGGTCAAGTTCATTAACTCCGTGTTAATTTCCATTTCAAAGGTCCAGTCTCTCTTGACTTCTACTCTTCCAGAGGGCCACTCTTCACTCGAGTATAGTGAATCCAAAAGTCCATTCACTTTACCTTGATCACTGTGGGTGTGATTAATCATATCAAATATGGTACTTTCCAGCATTCTTTCAGGGGCTCCTATTTCCAAGTTCTGATATAAACTAGATCTGTGGTTGGAAGATATGTACTGGGGTGTCCAGAGGTACAGCTGCTCTTTCATTCAGGTACCAAAGCATATCCTGCTTTTTGCTGTGCATTGTCCATAAAGCTGCTTCCATGAGTGAATTACTCCTAGTTCAGATTCTCTAAGACAGGGGTCCTCAAACTTTTTAAACAGGGGGATGGAGCACAGATGAAGTGGCAGGAGGTCATCTGCAGCTGCTTGGTTTCCCCCCACCAACACCCAGCATGGGGGGGGCAGCACACAGGGAGGTTCTGTAAATACCAGGGGACAGATTGAAAATCCTGGGGGGCCATATCCAGCCCATGGGCCGTAGTTTGAGAACCCCTACCATAAGAGTATATATTTCAGATCTGATTGGCTGGAGTACACCTGTTCTATGACATATAGACAATCATGTTGCAATACATGATTTTCATTAACATGGAGTAGGGTTGCAGGTTTCAGGATGGAAGTCGCCTTAAAAGAGACATCATCTTGTTCAATCAAAGATGCTTGATGTTGAATCAATCTGTTTGAGAACAACCAGTGATGGCCCTCCTACTCCAATACTGCCTAAGCAGTAATACAGCATAAGGCACAAACCCATCAATTGTCCCAGTCAGTTTTCAGACTTCCAAAAGGGCTAGGGAAAGGTCAAGTGGCAGAGAACCCTCCCTGTTGTAGCACAAACTAATAGGTTGCAACAAGGCTTTTTCCCATCAGTCTCATTCTACTATCCAGGCTATTCCTCCTTCCTCTATCTAACCCCCTCTCCCACCATCCTCAGTGCTATTTAACTACTTAGCAGGAATGAGCTACAGCTGCACATCATCCAGGTCAATCAACCTATGCCTTTGAGGCAAGGCCACAGCTGCATATTATCAGTGCTAATCAACCCACCGCCTTCATTCTTCTACACCTCCCCAGACAGGCACCAGTCTCTTCTTACTGTCCTGCAGTCCTGGGGGAGACTGGGGATGGCTGCACTCACTGTTTTGCAACCTGAGATCAACAGGACCCTGATGAATTAGTTAAGAACCAGGGTTGCTGTTAAGGCGTTATGAGTGCTTTCCCTGTCTGGACCTTGGTACTACTAGCAGAGGTGTCTGAGGGAGATGCTCTGAAGATGCCATCTGAGTGCTTAGAGGAGCCAGCAGGGTGCCCTTAGCACTGATGGGATGTTCCACGCCAGGATGGCTGTAGGGTTCTACTTAGCATGGCAGGGAAGGAAGCTATCAGTCCCCTTTGTGGGGCACCTGAAGCAGGCTGCCCCATGAGGCCCTATCCACCCCTGCAAGGACTCCTTGGGGGCTGCTGGTCTGCACCCTACTGGTGAGGTTCACTTCCTGCTAGTAGGAGGGTGTCTGTCTTTCTGTTTCCCCTGCCCCAGGCATCCCCAATGACCCTGTGGTTGCTGGGGTGTCCCTGGTGACCGTGTGGGATGTGACCCATTTAGGGTGTGACCATGGTGACTTCCATGGCATGTGAGTCTCTCAGGTGACCATGGTGACCCCATGGAATATGACCCACCAGGGTGACCTTGGTGATCCTATGGGAAGTGACCCCCCTGGGTTGTCCCTGGTGGCTATGAGTGCTGGGACATCGCTGGCCTGGGAAGGGGCAAGCAGCATGGGGCTGCAAGGGAAGCAGCCCCAGGCCTTTCTTTGCCAGCCTCTTCTGGAGTTACTCAGTTTCTCTGGAGACTTGGTGTTGCCACCACCACCTCCTCCTCATCACTGGTGATGAAGGTCCCACTTCCCATCACTCAGGCTGGGGAGTCATTCATGGGCACAAACTGTGTGACCAGTCTATCTTCCTGCATGTGCAGAGAGGCAGATGTTGGCTTCAGGGCTGTCAGTGCAGTCATTGCACCCTTGAGCTTCAGGTTCCCACCTTCAAAGTGATATCATCTTGTTCGATCAAGGATGCCTGATATTGAATCAATCTGTTTGGGGACAACCAGTGATGGCCCTTCTGCTCCAATACTGCCAAAACAGCATGAGGCACAAAACCATCAACTGTCCCAAAGTCAGTTTTTGAGCTTCTGTAATTAAGAAGACCGTTGCTGCCACTGCTCTGAGGCATGCTGGCCATCCCTTGCTCACTTCATCTAATTGCTTAGCGAAGTATGCCACCAGCCTTTTCCAGTCTCCAAGGGTTTGAGTTAGAACTCTGAAGGCCACATGTTGTTTTTCATATACGTATAAAGTGAATGGCTTACTCAAGTCTGGCAATCCCAGGGCCCTCATAAGTTCCAATTTTATAGTGTCAAAGCTTTTACAACATTCAAGAATTTCTTCAGGCCCTTTGATAGCAGCATATAACGGTTTAGCAATTAGACTGAAATTTGGTATCCACAGGCGACACAACCCGGCCATTCCTAAAAATCCTCTTAATTCTTTCTTTGATTTTGGAGGGGCTATGCGGCATATCGCCTCTTTTTATATTGCTCCCAATCTTCTCCCGCCCTGCAAAATCTCAAAACCCAGATATTCTATGGGAAGCTGAGCAATTTGTGTGTTTTTTTCTGTGATACTTGGTACCCAGCAAGTCCCAAGAAATTCAGTAAGCTAATGGTGGCTGCCTGACATTCCTGTTGCGTCATGGCTCCCAGTAGAATATCGTCTACATATTGAAGCAAGGTAATCAAGAATCTTACCTTGCCAATCTTCCGATTCTTTGGCCAATACATTACCAAACAGAGTAGGGCTATTCTTGAATCCCCAGGGTAACACAGTTCAGCAGAGTTGAACTTTTTGTCCTGTCGTTGGGTTTTCCCATTCAAATGCAAAAAGCTTTTGACTCTCCTCCTCCAGGGGTACGCAAAAGAAGGCATCTTTCAAATCCAATACTGTAAAATCAACATTGTTATTAGGTAAAGATGATAACAAGGCATAAAGGGTTTGGAACCACAGGCTGTACGTTGACTGTGATTCGATTATTTTCCATCAAATCTTTCACCAATTGGTATTCTTGAGTCCAGGGTTTCTTAACTGGCAAGATCAGGGTATTATATTCAGATTGTCACTCCTTCAATAGTCCATATTGAATAAAACCATTTATTAGTGGTTCTAAACCCAAATGAGCTTCTAACTTAATAGGATATTGCTTTTTTCTTCCTGGTTGGGCTCTGGCTTTTAATTCAGCCTTTACTGGTACTGCATTCTTTGCTCTTCCAGGTCTGTTGGTTGCCCATACGGTGGGTATTACAGCATCCAAGATTTCCTCCGGGGTATTTGCATCTCTCCGTTGTTTCTCCGTCAATAAACAGATTTGAGCCTTCCAAGCTGTTTCCTTTGGCAGGTGTAGCTGTATTGTCTTATCAGAGAAAGCTATCTGTGCTCTTAATTTACACAACAGATCTCGCCCTAAGAGGGGTAAGGGACATACTGGCATATAGAGGAATTAATGAGCTACAGTTTTACTTCCAATTTTGCATTCCATCGCTTTTAAAATGGTTTCAAAGCTTGCTTTCCCGTGACCCCACAATCGGCATATAGCTATTACTTAAAAGACCTTTACAACTAGTTATAACGGAATATGTCTTTCCTGTATCCTCCAGGAAATCAATAGTTTCGTTCCCCAGCTGAACTGGAACCAGGGGATCCTCTGGGGAAATTTTAATATTGTCCCCTGGTCCCCTTCAATCTAAACCTATTTCTGCCATAAGTCCTACAGCTCCTTCTGATCCCCTGTTCTGTCCACTCATAAGCAGTGGGCATTCTCTCTTCCAATGTCCTTCTTTTCTGCAATAAGCACATTGGTCGTTTTAGAGGGGCAATTCACGTCCTCGTCCCCGACTTTGTCCTCTCAATCCTCCTCATCTTCGGGCACTTACTCCTTCTCCCCATCCTTGGCCATTAGCATTAGCTAGAGCAGCTGTTAATTTAGCTTGATTCTTTTTATCCCTTCTATTTTGTCCGTTATTATACACCTTATAGGCAATAGACATCAGTTGTGAAATCACCATCCCGTCTGCCCCTTCTACTTTTTGAAGTTTCTTTCTTATATCTGGTGCAGACTGTCCAACGAAGAGCATATTAAATAGCATTACATTTCCTCACTTTCAGGGTCCAAATCTGTCCACTTATGAACCGTTTCACACAGTCTCTCACAAAAGGCTGAGGGAGATTCCTTTTCTCCTTGTTTCACCTCATACAATTTGGCAAGATTCTTAGGTTTCTCTACTCCATTCTGAATCCCATATAAAATCAACCTTTGATACATTTTCAACTGATCTAATCCTCTGATTCTATTTGGGTCCCACTTCGGATCCTCCTTGGGGAGAAATTAATCAGGATTTGGAGTTCCCGTGACTTTTAAGTCCAAACCCTCAATTTTTCTAATTACTCCTTCTTGGGCCTTTTCCAACACTGCCTTCCTTTCCTCATATGTAAAAAATATTCCAACAAAGCTTGAATGTTTCCCCAATTAGGATTGTGTCTTAATATCACTGTTTTAACCATGCTATACATTCTATCAGGGTTGCTACGGTATGATCCAATCTCTCGCTTCCAATTTAATAAGTCTGAGGTAGTGAATGGAACGTGTACATACACTACCTCCCCTTCAGGCCCCACTGATTCTCTCAAAGGGGCCTGTAATATCGGGGGGGGGTGGGGGTGGGGGGTGTTTCCTCTAGTTCTACTTGAAATTGGACTAGTATCGGAAACAACTTTTTCATTAAATTAACTTTCTAACCTTCCTTGTTTTCCTAGTCGGGGGAGGGTACCAACATATGGACGTCTTCTTCAGCTTCTCTGTCCCACTCACCGTCACATTTAGCACCACAAGACTTAGACTTTCCATTCTTTTTCTCGGTTTCTTTAGACAATGAAAATATTCCATTCTGATGTTTTGAATCTATTAAGTTGCATTTTCTCCTACAAACCCAATCATCTCTTAAAGCAAAGAACAAATCAACATAAGGAATTTCATCCTACTTCTCCTGTCTTCTACAAAATAACATCAAGTGTAGTATAGTATTATATTTCAAAGATCCATTTTCAGGCCATTTTCCCCATCATCTAAATCATATTGTGGCCACCATTTATTATAGTATCGCTTCAGTTTATCCTTTGTCATAGGGTCCCTCCAAACTTATTCCAATTCTTTAGGATGCATCTGAGGGGAGAGCAAAGGGTAATTTCTACAGAAGCAGAGGAACCCATTTTGGTATCCAAAAGAATTACCCAATGTTTCATACACTATAATTACAAATGCATACACCTCAAACCCAAGTTTTCACACATATCCAAAAAAGCAAGTGTGAAAATGTGTACGCAATACCAAAACCCAAGACACGTGTCACTAAAGCGTAGAAACAGCTCCTGCATATCGTCTTGATGTTTCTTATGCAGGGCCCAAACCCAAAATCCTGCTGCTTCTTTTTCAGTTCTCAATCACCCCGCTTTCACCCAAGAAATACCTTTAAAAAGTGTTGCACCATTAAGTCGCTGGTCGTCCTGGCTCTGGGGCTGGTTGTACGAAGTACGAGGCCCCGATCAAAAGGTCCGTGCGCACTGGAAATTGTCCGGCCGAGCCCCTTTGCCTGGAGTGGTCAGTCAATCCGGGCAAGGCATACGGCTGTCCCACCAGAGTCACCAGAAACTGTTGTCTCACAAATGGAGTTTGTTACCCAGTGCGCACTGCCAATTCACATACCGAGTCCAGGTATTTGTTTATTGTAGGTCTGCTCAGAGGTGGGTGCTAGGTGGTAAATCCACAAAGCTAGCACCCCTCTTAACACAGTAAAACGCTTTATATGTGGCGTATGAAGGCACGGACCCCAAGTCAGTGAAGAAGTGAGATTGTTTATTGCATACATAAGTGCTGGTTATACAATCGCTTATCTACCCAAGTTCTGCCCTGGAATGTGCCTACGTGCGGCAGAGCACCTGGGAATTTGTCTACGTGTAGCAAAGCAGTTGTTCATTGCGAGCTGTTCACATGCTTGCGGTTTCACTGCCAAATTTGGCCGCTTATCTGTACACTAACAGCTCTGCCAATTCAGCCTTGTTTCTCTACAAGGTCAACTTATTTTAGTCCCTTACATTTATACACTTTGAACAATTGTTTACAATTGCGTTAAGTTACACTTACTTTATCATTGGTTCTTACAAGTCTTTTCTCCATTTAAAGGTACATTCTTTTATTTCACAGGGCAGGTTCTGTGGGAGGGGGGCTTTGTTAGTAGGGGGCTCTCTTTGCTCGAGGGTGGATCTTTTAGTATGCTAATTCAGATAGTTCACACATAGTTCTCATTAACCATTTGTTTCTCCTTGGGTTTATCTTGTTATGTCCCAGCTTGACATATTTATGGCATCTATCCCTTCTCCCAAGGCCATGTTCCACCAACTGTCTGTAACATCCTGTTTCTCAAACTCTCTCCTGTTGCTCACTATAGATATTCACATCTTTTTCTAAATTTCAAGTGAAATAACAGACGGGCCTACTATTAATCATGTATGTACGAGCCAGTTGACTACGCCCAGGAGAGGCCACATCAAGCAGAAGTCACCACATATTTAGCAGTGGTGGCCTCTGGGTCTCCAGACCAGGAGTTCAAAGACTCACAAATTTCATGTTTGTGCCAAAATCTGGCAGTGATGGTGTCAAGTCTAAAAACCCAGAAGGCTCAGATCAGGGAAGCCCACAGAACTTTGGATGCATAAAAAATGTGAATTTCAGGTTTGGCTCAGGACTGAATCTCAATGAAAACTATCTTTTGTGTTATCTCAGCAATTGAAAAGCAGAAAATTATGGCACCTGCAAAACCAAGAAAATACCTCGTTAAGCTTTTAAAACCTTAGCAAAAATTTCTTGGCACCATACGTGGGAAAACAGAGTCATGAGGACAGTCAGTCAATGACCATTGGACCTGCAGTACTGGGAAACCTCAAAGGTATGGAAGAGACTCTCCAGTATCCTGTTTATTAATCTCTCCCAAAAGACAAAAGCAGCGCATAAGCAATGCATTGAATCTAGTATTGGCAACTCTGATAATCATTCTATCTATCCATGGTATTTTTTGCTTGTATTTGTTTCCCTGTCCCCAGCTTTCCCTTCTTTAACTTTCTTTTTTATTGTGAAGCTTCTGGATTTGGAAGAACTGTTTGTCTCTCTCTTCCTTCTGAATGATGTCCTGCGAACCAGCCACATCTTAAATTAATAGAAAACCTAGATTTTAAGCAGACTTGGTGAAAAATAACCATACTATTTTTCCTTAAAATTTTATTTTTTT